>NW_025535348.1:0-103835 GCF_020615455.1 Coregonus clupeaformis | reverse complement strand
AAACCGATCCCATGGCATAGTGTTTATGAACTGACACGCAAAAACGACACCGGATTCAAAATTAGAATCTTTCAATTTAAATTATTATATAAAATTCTTGCTACCAATAGAATGTTATTTATATGGGGGATACAATCTTCCCAGCTCTGCAGATTTTGCTGTGAAGAGACAGAATCATTAGATCATTTGTTTTGGTTCTGTCCATTTGTAGCTTGTTTTTGGACACAGGTCCAGGAATGGCTAAAGGATTGCAATATTTACCTGGAACTAACCTTGCAGATAGCATTACTGGGTGATCTGAAAAGTCATAGTCAATCAATCAATAATATAATAATACTTTTAGCAAAAATGTTTATTTTTAATTCACAATCTGTAGAAGCAATGAGAATAGAAAGGTTCAGAACTTTTGTAAAACATCACAGTACGGTTGAAATATATATGGCAAATAGAAATCCTATATGGATGGTGTTAAGAGATAGATGGGAGGTATTGAATAGAGTTGAAGGATGGGACTAATAACAAATAACAACAAATAATAACAAAGATAGCTAATAATGTAAGCATACTGTGTCCATAATAAGTATATAGGTTGTATGTTGGGAGCTTTTGGGAAAGAGCACAGTTAGAAAGATATGGCATATAGAAGCAAACCGGATGGACATCATGAAAATGATCGGAGAGGTTGAGAGTAGAAGAAGTTCAGGAGCAAAAAAATAAATAATAATAATTTAAAAAATATATATTGTGATGTCACGAGAGGCTACACAGCTTTCAGCGGGATTGCTCAAGTAGTGCAAGGAGACCAGGTTCAACCAAAACAAGGATTTTATTAAAGGTCTTGGGAAACTAACGAAAGTATAACACAATTCTGTTCTCTGGTGGCTCTTTAAGGGTTAACAGTTCAGGGATGTCTCTTCCACATCCAAAATCATAACTCTCCCTCGCTCAAATAACTTTTCCCCAGTCTTACTGTATTCCACGTTGCAGCTAGTGGCCAACCCAGCAAAACGTCCTTCCAAATGTCCCACACGTATTTCCACAGGTGCATATATCCAAAGGTGAGTATTTCCCAAAGGTAAGTATCTCCAAATCCTTATATTCCTCATGGAAGTGGACGGGCAGCACTCTTGTCCTCCAGAGAGCCCAGCCTCGAGACCGTGTCCCTTCCCTTCAACAAACCTTCAGCTCATCAGCTCCTGATTGGTTTCAGCTGCGTGGGAAGATTGGCCATAGAGGGTTGGAGTTCCCGACCATACCAGCAGATGGAGCCATAGCTGTCTGGGTTTGCAGCCATCTCAGGGGGATGTAACGTCCCTCCAGGACACAGCCTCTCGTGACATCACACATCCCCTCCTCGGGACCGACGTCCTCGTCGGGGTAAAGGCAGCGAAGAAGGCATCACGCCGGGAGAGGGCGTCCGCATTGCCGTGGTGCTTGCCAGCCCTGTGGACAACAGAAAAGTTAAACGGTTGCAAGCTCAAAAACCATCTGGTTACTCTACTGTTTGATTCCTTGTTCTTGGCCATCCACTGCAGAGGGGCGTGATCAGATACCACCATGAAACGTCGGCCCAGGAGATAGGAACCGAAGGGACTCCAGGGCCCAGACTACAGCCAGACATTCTTTCTCCACCGTTGAATAGTTCTTCTCTCTTGGAAGTAACTTTCTGCTTAGGTAGAGAATGGGATGTTCTTCACCGTCATGTGCCTGGGTGAGGACAGCACCCAGACCCACCTCCGAAGCATCCGCTTGGACAATGAATTCCTTCTTGAAGTCTGGTGCCACCAGGATCGGACTGGAGCAGAGTGCTCGCTTCAGGTTGAGGAAAGCCGCCTCCGCCGCAGGGTTCCACTTCACCATTCGTGAGTGGCGTTTGGTCGTCAGCTCCGTCAACGGTGCAGCTATGGTAGCAAAATCTGCAATAAAGCGTCTATAGTAGCCAGCGAGGCCCAAAAATGACCTTACTTGCTTCTTGTTGATGGGCTGCGGCCAGTCCTGTATGGCCCGCAGTTTGGCTTCCTGTGGTTTGACCAACCCCCGCCCAATGGTGTACCCCAGGTAGTTTGTCTCACTGAAGGCCACCTTGCACTTCTTCGGGTTTGCCGTGAGCCCTGCTTCCCTGAGCCGAATCCAGCACCGCTTGTACCCGGGGTAGGTGGCTGGCCCAATCCTGACTTTGTATAACAACATCATCCAAATAAGCCGCCTGCGTACCTCTTGTGTGGCGCAAGGACTCGATCCATCAGGCGTTGGAGCGTGGCAGGTGCCCCGTGGAGACCAAACGGAAGTCGGGTATACTGGTAGAGCCCCTCCGGGTGGCAAAGGCTGTCTTCTCCTTAGACGCCGGGGTCAAGGGCACCTGCCAGTAGCCTTTTGTGAGATCAAGAGTGGTTAGGAAACGAGCATGCCCCAAGGAGTCTATTAAATCATCGACACGAGGCATTGGGTATGCATCAAATTCAGACACTTCATTCAACTTCCGATAGTCATTACAAAATCGTACTGAACCGTCTGGCTTGGGAACTAGTACGATGGGACTTGCCCAGGCACTGTGGGACTCTTCGATTACTCCCAACTCCCGCATCTTCCTTACCTCCTTCTGTATAACCACTTTACGAGCCTCTGGCACGCGGTACGGGCGCTGGTTTACCGTTCGGCCAGGCATGGTGCGGATCTCATGTTGGACCACCTCTGTGTGACCGGGAAGGGAGGAGAAGACATCCTGGTTCTGCTCCACGAGTTCCAGGGCCATCTGTCGTTGATGTGGGGACAGATTTGGACCCAGCTGAACCTCTTCTCGCGCCGGTTCCTGGGTCTCTGTGGGGGTAGAGAGCTGAACAGCGCCTCTCTGGCGTGCCACTTCTTTAAAAGGTTAACATGATAAATCTGCTCAGTTTTCCTTTTATCTGGTTGCCTCACCTTGTAGTTTACTTCTCCCATGCGTTCAATGACCTCATATGGTCCTTGCCAGGTTGCCAGGAATTTGCACTCAACGGTTGGCACCAGGACCAGCACTCTGTCCCCGGCTTAAACTCCCTGGGTTGAGCAGATCTGTTGTAGGAGGCTTGCTGTTGCCGCTGACTGGCCTCCAGGTGTTCCCGCATCATGGGATAGATGGCCTTCATTCTCTCCCCTCATAGCCCCTACATGGTCGATCAGTGTCCGCTGTTGGCATGGCTGCTCCTCCCAGGCCTCCTTGGCGATGTCGAGCAGTCCTCTGGGTCTGTAGGAAAGCAAGAGCTCAAAGGGTGAAAAACCAGTAGAAGACTGAGGTACCTCTCTCACCGCAAATAATATGTATGGTAACAGCTGATCCCAGTTGCGCCCATCTTCCCCTACCGCTTTCCGCAGCATGGATTTTAGTGTTTTGTTAAAACGTTCGACTAGGCCATCTGTCTGGGGGTGGTAGACCGAGGTTCTCAGCTGTTTGATTTTCAGTAAAGCACAGAGTTCTTTCATCACCCTGGACATGAACGGAGTCCCTTGGTCCGTCAATATCTCTTTTGGGATTCCCAGACTAGTTGAGAGACGGAACAGCTCCTTGGCGATTTGTCTGGATGTAGCCTTCCTCAGCGGAATGGCCTCCGGGTACCGGGACGCATAGTCCAGAATGACCAGAATGTATTGATGTCCCCTGGCACTTTTCGGTAAGGGCCCGACTATGTCTAATCCAATCCCTCTCAAAAGGAGTTTCGATAATGGGCAAGGGAATGAGCGGGTTTCTATATGTGGGCTTTGGCGCAACCTGCTGACACTCAGGGCAACTACGGCAGTAGTTCTCTATCTCTTTGTGTACTCCTGGCCAAAAGAAACGTTGCATGATTCTTTCCTTAGTCTTCTCTACCCCCAAGTGGGCCCCTAGCGGGTGTGTGTGGGCTAGGTTGAGTACTGTGGCCCGATAGGGCTGTGGCACGAGGAGCTGTTCATGCACTTCCTCATTTTTCTTGACTATCTGATATACTAACCCCCGGTTTACTGCGAAATGGGGGTAAGTAGGGGTTGTCTTATCACCTAACACTACACCTTCTAATACCTGCACATTTCTTAAGGCATTTGCAAGAGTAGGATCTTGTAATTGAGCCGTACCATACTGGCCTGTGAGAGGGGGGAAGCTCTTGGGTGCCTGGGACGTCTTCTTCACTGGAGAACGGAGCACTTTCCTGGGCTGCGTTCTCTTCTCCCGTATCCGGACCAGTCTCGGTGTCGGTCTGGGCACCTGCCATCCCTATCAGAGCCCGGGGCGGGAGTGAGTAACTCGGAGGATTGCACCGGAGCCTTCCCAGGATGAGTCTTGCCTCTCCGTTTCCGAGGTACTCGGGTTATCCTCTCCTGAGACTCTCTCCAGAGTGGGTAAAAGGCTGGGCAGTCTCGTCCAATTAGGACAGGGACGGGGAGGGAATCAACCACCCCCGCCGTCGTGTGTATGGTTCCCCGTGTGCTGGTCATTGTAAGTTCAGTAATGGGGTATTCTCTGGTGTCCCCATGGACACAGGAAACTGGGAGGACTTTCCCCGGGGGTCAGACACGTTGGGCCCACCAAATCCTTACGCACCAGGGTGGCCCGGCTACCAGAATCCAGTAAGGCCTCCACATCATGGTGATTCACAGTTACCGGGCAGGTGGGGGTCGATCTGGGCCGCCATCTACGACTCCCAAGAGCGAGGCAGAACGATGTGTGGGTGCTGAGCTG
Source organism: Coregonus clupeaformis (assembly GCF_020615455.1). NCBI lineage: Eukaryota > Metazoa > Chordata > Actinopteri > Salmoniformes > Salmonidae > Coregonus > Coregonus clupeaformis. The sequence goes on along the minus strand of NW_025535348.1, from coordinate 99,145 downwards.
GAGGACTCCGCAGTGGGCATAGGTTCATCGGCTGGTTTCCCACACTGCCAGGAGATATGTCCCATCTCCCCACACCGGTAACACTGTCGAGTTTCCCCCATCCTGGTGTACTCTTCTTGGACCCGCCTGGTTTCTGGCTCCCCCTGGAGCCGGGATAAGTCCTGACGTGGCTGGGTTCGAGACCTTGGGGGTCCTTTGGACGGGTTCTTCCCATTTGTGGTGGGGCCGCCCTCCTGGGGTCTTTTTCGGGAAGCATTCAGCATCTCCGCTGTGGCCTGGTACTTTTCCACAGCTTCGACGGTCAGATCAGCCGTGGTCAAGGCCTGTTGACTGATGAACCGTTTTGCCTCATAAGGCAGGGGCGCGTAGGTAACGATCCACCACAACGGCCTCCACCACCGCCGCTGCTGTATTCCTCTGCGGATCCAGCCATTTCCTTGCGATTCGGACAAGTTCATGCATCTGCGCCCGAGGAGGTTGGTCTGGTTGGAAGGTCCAGCTGGGAAAGCGCTGGGCCATACCAAACTTTGTGAGTCCATATCTGCTGAGGATCTCAGACTTCAGGGCATCATAGTCAGTAACCTGGTCAGGGCCCAGGTCCCGGACAGCATTCAGCGATTCCCCGGTTAGAAAGGGGGCTAACAGACCAACCCACTGTTGCTTGGGCCAGGCTTCCCTAGTGGCCGTGGCCTCAAATGCATGCAGGTATGCCTCAATGTCATCGGTAGCTCCCATCTTAGATATAAAGTCACTTGCCTTTATTGGGCGGGTATTTTGGACAACCCTCTGTCTCTGCAACTGCAATTCCTCTGCCTTCAGAAGGTTGGCTTTCTTTTGCTCCTCCAAGAGAGCCACGTTTGCTTGCATCTGGGCTTGCTGGCCAGCAACAAGGGCTTTCAATATGTCCTCCATTTCAGTCGGCGGGGAGCCTACGGCCAACTTGGAAAACTGGGTGATCAAACCTTCGGTATCCTCCTCTGACATGCACTATTAACGCTTGGCGTGCCTGTATTCTCCACCATCTGTGATGTCACGAGAGGCTACACAGCTTTCAGCGGGATTGCTCAAGTAGTGCAAGGAGACCAGGTTCAACCAAAACAAGGATTTTATTAAAGGTCTTGGGAAACTAACGAAAGTATAACACAATTCTGTTCTCTGGTGGCTCTTTAAGGGTTAACAGTTCAGGGATGTCTCTTCCACATCCAAAATCATAACTCTCCCTCGCTCAAATAACTTTTCCCCCAGTCTTACTGTATTCCACGTTGCAGCTAGTGGCCAACCCAGCAAAACGTCCTTCCAAATGTCCCACACGTATTTCCACAGGTGCATATATCCAAAGGTGAGTATTTCCCAAAGGTAAGTATCTCCAAATCCTTATATTCCTCATGGAAGTGGACGGGCAGCACTCTTGTCCTCCAGAGAGCCCAGCCTCGAGACCGTGTCCCTTCCCTTCAACAAACCTTCAGCTCATCAGCTCCTGATTGGTTTCAGCTGCGTGGGAAGATTGGCCATAGAGGGTTGGAGTTCCCGACCATACCAGCAGATGGAGCCATAGCTGTCTGGGTTTGCAGCCATCTCAGGGGGATGTAACGTCCCTCCAGGACACAGCCTCTCGTGACATCACAATATATATATATATAATAGAATTATTGTAAAATTAACTCTGTCCATAAGGTGTAGATAGTAAGTATAGACCGGAAGTAGAGGCCTGGGCATTGTTGTTCACTAATTTACTCCAAGTAGGGAAAGGATGGTGGGGTTGAAAAGTAATAAAGGGGAGTATATATATATTTAAAAAAAACAAAAACAAACAAACAAAAAAAACATGGGGGATTGGAAGTGATGCAGACAATTACATTGATAGAAGATACAATCTATCTGCAATATTAAGCTGATCCATTCCCCCCCCCAAAAAAATAAAAATAAAACGACAAAAATAAAATAAAAAAATTATAAAAATTGAAAAATGATAAAAAATGATAGAAAAAAAAAGAACACATACACTACCAGTCAAAAGTTTGGACACACCTACTCATTCAAAGGTTTTTCTTAATTTTTACTATTTTTTAAATTGTAGAATAATAGTGAAGAAATCAAAACTATGAAATAACACATATGGAATCATGTAGTAACCAGCAAATTGTTAAACAAATCAAAATATATTTTTTATTTGAGATTCTTCAAATAGCCACCCTTTGCCTTGATGCCAGCTTTGTACACTCTTGGCATTCTCTCAACCAGCTTCACCTGGAATGCTTTTCCAACCATCTTGAAGGAGTTCCCACATATGCTGAGCACCTGTTGGCTGCTTTTCCTTCACTCTGCCGTCCGACTCATCCCAAACCATCTCAATTGGGTTGAGGTCGGGGGATTGTGGAGGCCAGGTAATCTGATGCAGCACTCCATCACTCTCCTTCTTGGTAAAATAGCCCTAACACAGCCTGGAGGTGTGTTGGGTCAATGTCCTGTTAAAAAACAAATGAGAGTCCCACTAAGCCCAAACCAGATGGGATGGCTTATCACTGCAGAATGCTGTGGTAGCCATGCTGGTTAAGTATGCCTTGAATTCTAAATAAATCACAGACAGCGTCAGCAGCAAAGCACCCCCACACCATAACATCTCCCCCTCCATGCTTTACGGCGGGAAATACACATGCGGAGATCATCCGTTCACCCACACCGCGTCTCACAAAGACAAGGCAGTTGGAACCAAAAATCTCCAATTTGGACTCCAGACCAAAGGACACATTTCCACCGGTCTAATGTCCATTGCTCGTGTTTCTTGGTCCAAGCAGATCTCTTCTTCTTATTGGTGTCCTTTAGTAGTGGTTTCTTTGCAGGAATTAGACCATGAAGGCCTGATTCACACAGTCCCTTCTGAACAGTTGATGTTGAGATGTGTCTGTGACTTAAACTCTGTGAAGCATTTATTTGGGCTGCAATTTCTGAAGCTGGTAACTCTAATGAACCTATCCTCTGCAGCAGAGGTAACTCTGGGTCTTCCATTCCTGTGGCGGTCCCCATGAGAGCCAGTTTCATTATAGCGCTTGATGGTTTTTGCGACTGCACTTGAAGAAACTTTCAAAGTTCTCGAAATGTTCCGGATTGACTGACCTTCATGTCTTAAAGTAATGATGCACTGTAATTTCTCTTTGCTTATTTGAGCTGTTCTTGCCATAATATGGACTTGGTCTTTTACCAAATAGGGCTATCTTCTGTATACCCCCCCTACCTTATCACAACACAACTGATTGGCTCAAACGCATTAAGAAGGAAAGAAATTCCACAGATTAACTTTTAAGAAGGCACACCTGTTAATTGAAATGCATTCCAGGTGACTACCTCATGAAGCTGGTTGAGAGAATGCCAAGAGTGTGTAAAGCTGTCATTAAGGCAAAGGGTGACTATTTGAAGAATCTCAAATATAAAATATATTTTGATTTGTTTAACACTTTTTTGGTTACTACATGATTCCATATGTGTTATTTCATAGTTTTAATGTCTTCACTATTATTCTACAATGTAAAAATGAGTAGGTGTGCTGGGGCTGCCTCCATACTCTGTATCATAATAAAACTGTATAATGCTGTGGCTGCCTTCATACTCTGAATCATAATAATACTGTATAATGCTGGGGCTGCCTCCATACTCTGAATCATAATAATACTATAATGCTTGGGCTGCCTCCATACTCTGAATCATAATAATACTATAATGCTGGGGCTGCCTCCATACTCTGAATCATAATACTGTATAATGCTGGGGCTGCCTCCATACTCTGAATCATAATAATACTATAATGCTGGGGCTGCCTCCATACTCTGAATCATAATACTGTATAATGCTGGGGCTGCCTCCATACTCTGTATCATAATAAAACTGTATAATGCTGTGGCTGCCTTCATACTCTGAATCATAATAATACTGTATAATGCTGGGGCTGCCTCCATACTCTGTATCATAATAATACTGTATAATGCTGGGGCTGCCTCCATACTCTGAATCATAATAATACTATAATGCTGGGGCTGCCTCCATACTCTGAATCATAATACTGTATAATGCTGGGGCTGCCTCCATACTCTGAATCATAATACTGTATAATGCTGGGGCTGCCTCCATACTCTGTATCATAATAAAACTGTATAATGCTGTGGCTGCCTTCATACTCTGAATCATAATACTGTATAATGCTGGGGCTGCCTCCATACTCTGAATCATAATACTGTATAATGCTGGGGCTGCCTCCATACTCTGTATCATAATAAAACTGTATAATGCTGTGGCTGCCTTCATACTCTGAATCATAATACTGTATAATGCTGTGGCTGCCTTCATACTCTGAATCATAATACTGTATAATGCTGGGGCTGCCTCCATACTCTGTATCATAATAAAACTGTATAATGCTGTGGCTGCCTTCATACTCTGAATCATAATAATACTGTATAATGCTGGGGCTGCCTCACTACTCTGAATCATAATAATACTGTATAATGCTGGGGCTGCCTCCATACTCTGTATCATAATAATACTGTATAATGCTGGGGCTGCCTCCATACTCTGAATCATAATACTGTATAATGCTGGGGCTGCCTCCATACTCTGAATCATAATAATACTGTATAATGCTGGGGCTGCCTCCATACTCTCTATCATAATTAAGCAATAAGGCAGGAGCGTGTGTGATATATGGCTAATATACCATGGCTAAGGGAAGTTATTTCTCACGACGCAACATGGAGTGCCTGGATATAGCCATTAGCCGTGATATAATGGCCATATACCACAAACCCCTGAGGTGCCTTATTGCTATTATAAACTGGTTACCAATGTAATTAGATCAGTAAAAATAAATGTTTTGTCATACCCATGTTATGCAGTCTGATATGCCACGGCTTTCAGCCAATCAGCATTCAGGGCTCGAACCACCCAGTTTATAATACTGTATAATGCTGCATCTGCCTCCCTACTGTGTACAATATTGCTATATCCCCTCACGTGGTCTGAGTAAGAATGCTATGTATTAGAACATTGTGTACCTCACCTCTGGTCACAGTGTAATGTATAAAACCTCCCATTGTGCAGTGTTCCACTCCTAGCCTGAAGAGTGCTAAGTATGGTAATTGACTGCTAAGAGATAGTTATTATACGAGGGATCATTTGAAATTAACTTGTTGAATCCACAATGTGATAGACCCTACGGCATGCCCTTTACATTTTTTTATTTATCTTTATTTTGACAGGGAAGACATTGAGACCTAGGTCTCTTTTCCAAATGCGCCCTGTATAATACAATATAAAATACACATTAAACACAAAATATACAGTTGAAGTCGGAAGTTTACATGCACCTTAGCCAAATACATTTAAACTCAGTTTTTCACAATTCCTGACATTTAATCCTAGTTAAAATTCCCTGTTTTAGGTCAGTTAGGATCACCACTTTATTTTAAGAATGTGAAATGTCAGAATAATAGTAGAGAGAATGATTTATTTCAGCTTTTATTTCTTTCATCACATTCCCAGTGGGTCAGAAGTTTACATACACTCAAATAGTATTTGGTAGCATTGCCTTTAAATTGTTTAACTTGGGTCAAACATTTCGGGTAGCCTTCCACAAGCTTCCCACAATAAGTTGGGTGAATTTTGGCCCAATCCTCCTGACAGAGCTGGTGTAACTGAGTCAGGTTTGTAGACCTCCTTGCTCGCACACGCTTTTTCAGTTCTGCCCACACATTTTCTATAGGATTGAGGTCAGGGCTTTGTGATGGCCACTCCAATACCTTGACTTTGTTGTCCTTAAGCCATTTTGCCACAACTTTGGAAGTATGCTTGGGGTCATTGTCCATTTGGAAGACCCATTTGCGACCTAGCTTTAACTTCCTGACTGATGTCTTGAGATGTTGCTTCAATATATCCACATAATTTTCCTTCCTCATGATGCCATCTATTTTGTGAAGTGCACCAGTCCCTCCTGCAGCAAAGCACCACCACAGCATGATGCTGCCACCCCCGTGCTTCACGGTTGGGATGGTGTTCTTCGGCTTGCAAGCGGCCTCCTTTTTCCTCCAAACATAACAATGGTCATTATGGCCAAACAGTTCTATTTTTGTTTCATCAGACCAGAGGACATTTCTCCAAAAAGTACGATCTTTGTCCCCATGTGCAGTTGCAATCCGTAGTCTGGCTTTTTAATGGCGGTTTTGGAGCAGTGGCTTCTTCCTTGCTGAGCGGCCATTCAGGTTATGTCGATATAGGACTCGTTTTACTGTGATATAGATACTTTTGTACCTGTTTCCTCCAGCATCTTCACAATGTCCTTTGCTGTTGTTCTGGGATTGATTTGCACTTTTCGCACCAAAGTATGTTAATCTCTAGGAGACAGAACGCGTCTCCTTCCTGAGCGGTATGACGGCTGCGTGGTTCCATGGTGTTTATACTTGCATACTATTGTTTGTACAGATGAACGTGGTACCTTCAGGCATTTGGAAATTGCTCCCAAGGATGAACCAGACTTGTGGAGGTCTACAATTTTTTTCTGAGGTCTTGGCTAATTTCTTTGATTTTCCCATGATGTCAAGCAAAGAGGCACTGAGTTTGAAGGTAGGCCTTGAAATACATCCACAGGTACACCTCCAATTGTCTCAAATTATGTCAATTAGCCTATCAGAAGCTTCTAAAGCCATGACATCATTTTCTGGAATTTTCCAAGCTGTTTAAAGGCACAGTCAATTTAGTGGATGTAAACTTCTGACCCACTGGAATTGTGATACAGTGAATTATAAGTGAAATAATCTGTCTGTAAACAATTGTTGGAAAAACTACGTCCTATGTCCTAACCGATTTGCCAAAACTATAGTTTGTTAACAAGAAATGTGTGGAGTGGTTGAAAAACGAGTTTTAATGACTCCAACCTAAGTGTATGTAAACTTCCGACTTATAATAATAATAATAATAATATGCCATTTAGCAGACGCTTTTATCCAAAGCGACTTACAGTCATGCGTGCATACATTTTTATTTTTATTTTGTGTATGACTTCAACTGTATATACAATATATATACAAAAGGATGTGGACACCCCTTCAAATTAGTGGATTTGGCTATTTCAGCCACACCCGTTGCTGACAGGTGTATAAAATCGAGCACACAGCCATGCAATCTCCATAGACAAACATTGGCAGTAGAATTTCCTTACTGAAGAGCTCAGTGACTTTCAACGTGCCCTGCTAGAGCTGCCACGGTTAACTGTAAGTGCTGTTATTGTGAAGAAGGAAACGTCTAGGAGCAACAATGGCTCAGCCGCGAAGTCATAGGACACACTTGCTCACAGAACGGGACAGCCGAGTGCTAAAGCGCGCAGCGTGTAAAAATCATCTGTCCTCGGTTGCAGCACTCACTACCAAGTTCCAAACTGCCCCTGGAAGCAAGGTTAGCACAATAACTGTTTGTTGGGAGCTTCATGAAATGGGTTTCCATGGCCGAGCAGCCGTACACAAGCCTAAGATCACCATGCGCAATGCCAAGCGTCGGCTGAAGTGGTGTAAAGCTCGCCGCCATTGGACTCTGGAGCAGTGGAAATGCGTTCTCTGGACTGATGAATCACACTGTCAGGCGGATGAATCTGGGTTTGGCGGATGCCAGGAGAACGCTACCTGCCCGAATGCATAGTACCAAGTCCAACTGTAAAGATTGGTGGAGGCTAAATAATGGTCTGGGGCTGTTTTTCATGGTTCGGTCTAGGCCCCTTAGTTCCAGGGAAGGGACATCTTAATATACAATGACATCCTAGACGATTCTGTGCTTCCAACTTTGTGGCAACAGTTTGGGAAAGGCCCTTTCCTGTTTCAGCATGACAATTCCTCGTGCACAAAGCGAGGTCCATACAGAAATGGTTTGTCGAGATTGGTGTAGAAGAACTTGACTGGCCTACACAGAGCCCTGACCTCAACCTCATCGAACATCTTTGGGATGAATTGGAACACCAACTGCAAGCCAGGCCTAATCGCCCAACATCAGTGCCCGACCTCACTAATGCTCTTGTGGCTAAATGGAAACAAGTCCCCACAGCACTGCATCACTTCTTGTTTTTTTATGAGAAATGTTACTGTGTTGAAAATTCCAAATTGTCTGTATAATCAAAAAACATACAGTTCTGACAGACGTACCCCACCAGACATGCCACCAGTGGTCTCTTCACAGTCCCCAAATCCAAAACAAATTTAAGGCAATGTATAGTATTGTATAGAGCCATGGTTACGTGGAACACCCTTCCGTCTCAAATTACTCAAGCAAACAGCAAAATCAGCTTAAAAACACTAATAAAACAACACCTCACAGCACGCCTCACCCCTATCTGACCTAAATAACATGTACAGTGCATTCGGAAAGTATTCAGACCCCTTGACTTTTTCCAATTTTTGTTTTAGCCTTATTCTAAAATTGATTAAATAAATACAATTCCTCATCAATCTACACACAATACCCCATAATGACAAAGCGAAAACAAGTTTTTAGACATTTTTGCAAATGTGTTAAAAATAAAAAGAGAAATACCTTATTTACATAAATATTCAGACCCTTTGCTATGTGCCTAGAAATTGAGCTGTTTCTACAACTTGATTGGAGTCCACCTATGGTAAATTCAATTGACTGGACATGATTTGGAAAGGCACACACCTGTCTATATAAGGTCCCAAAGTTGACAGTGCATGTCAGAGCAAAAAACAAGCCATGAGATCTAAGGAATTGTCCATGGATCTCCGAGACAGGATTGTGTCGAGGCACAGATCTGGGGAAGGGTACCAAAAAATGTCTGCAGCATTGAAGGTCCCCAAGAACACAGTGACCTCCATCATTCTGAGGCAGTGAGGCACATGGCCCCTGAGGGAGAGGCCGCATTAAACTCACAGTTTTTGTTTAACGAATGCTTGATTTTGATTATATCTTATTTCCCGACCAACCACTATGTGTTATTGAGTCTGATATTAGTATTCCCCGACCGCTGCTTTCTAGTCAGGAAAGCACTGTCAACACACAGTAGTTGCTGCTGGGGAGAATACACAGCTAAATTGTGGCTAGCGCCCAGCCTAGTGGCTGCCTCTGCTGAACTGGGGTCAGTGCTCTGTGCTTCAGATAGGTAAGGCCTTGTGACATCAGTGTGGAGTTGGGAAGACATTGTGTGTGTGTCAAATCAAAACTAGATACAATTTTATTGGGCACATGCGCCGAATACAACAGGTGTAGACTTTACCGTGAAATGCTTACTCTCTTGTCCATTGCCAGCGCTCCTCTACAGGGAAGCAGATACAGTGGGGAAAAAAAGTATTTAGTCAGCCACCAATTGTGCAAGTTCTCCCACTTAAAAAGATGAGAGAGGCCTGTAATTTTCATCATAGGTACACGTTACTATGACAGACAAAATGAGAAAAAAAATCCAGAAAATCACATTGTAGGATTTTTTATGAATTTATTTGCAAATTATGGTGGAAAATAAGTATTTGGTCAATAACAAAAGTTTCTCAATACTTTGTTATATACCCTTTGTTGGCAATGACACAGGTCAAACATTTTCTGTAAGTCTTCACAAGGTTTTCACACACTGTTGCTGGTATTTTGGCCCATTCCTCCATGCAGATCTCCTCTAGAGCAGTGATGTTTTGGGGCTGTCGCTGGGCAACACAGACTTTCAACTCCCCTCCAAAGATTTTCTATGGGGTTGAGATCTGGAGACTGGCTAGGCCACTCCAGGACCTTGAAATGCTTCTTACGAAGCCACTCCTTCGTTGCCCGGGCGGTGTGTTTGGGATCATTGTCATGCTGAAAGACCCAGCCACGTTTCATCTTCAATGCCCTTGCTGATGGAAGGAGGTTTTCACTCAAAATCTCACGATACATGGCCCCATTCATTCTTTCCTTTACACGGATCAGTCGTCCTGGTCCCTTTGCAGAAAAACAGCCCCAAAGCATGATGTTTCCACCCCCATGCTTCACAGTAGGTATGGCGTTCTTTGGAAATGCAACTCAGCATTCTTTGTCCTCCAAACACGACAAGTTGAGTTTTTACCAAAAAGTTCTATTTTGGTTTCATCTGACCATATGACATTCTCCCAATCCTCTTCTGGATCATCCAAATGCACTCTAGCAAACTTCAGACGGGCCTGGACATGTACTGGCTTAAGCAGGGGGACACGTCTGGCACTGCAGGATTTGAGTCCCTGGCGGCGTAGTGTGTTACTGATGGTAGGCTTTGTTACTTTGGTCCCAGCTCTCTGCAGGTCATTCACTAGGTCCCCCCGTGTGGTTCTGGGATTTTTGCTCACCGTTCTTGTGATCATTTTGACCCCACGGGGTGAGATCTTGCGTGGAGCCCCAGATCGAGGGAGATTATCAGTGGTCTTGTATGTCTTCCATTTCCTAATAATTGCTCCCACAGTTGATTTCTTCAAACCAAGCTGCTTACCTATTGCAGATTCAGTCTTCCCAGCCTGTGCAGGTCTACAATTTTGTTTCTGGTGTCCTTTGACAGCTTTTTGGTCTTGGCCATAGTGGAGTTTGGAGTGTGACTGTTTGAGGTTGTGGACAGGTGTCTTTCATACTGATAACAAATTCAAACAGGTGCCATTAATACAGGTAATGAGTGGAGGACAGAGGAGCCTCTTAAAGAAGAAGTTACAGGTCTGTGAGAGCCAGAAATCTTGCTTGTTTGTAGGTGACCAAATACTTATTTTCCACCATAATTTGCTAATAAATTCATAAAAAATCCTACAATGTGATTTTCAGGATTTTTTAAAATCAATTTGTCTGTCATAGTTGATGTGTACCTATGATGAAAATTACAGGCCTCTCTCATCTTTTTAAGTGGGAGAACTTGCACAATTGGTGGCTGACTAAAAACTTTTTTCCCCCACTGTATACAGTAGTATATGGTAGAAAGAGTTCTGTATGTGGCCTTTTCTTTAGCCTACAGGCTGGAGATAAAATGTATGACAATGTAATGAGCCTGAAACTTTTTACATCATGCAGGTTTCTCAGATCAAATAGCCTAACCTAAATGTTAACAAACAAAATATCCTAAAAACAGGTCAGGTGAAAGTAAAATTGACAATATGGAATGGACAATCATGCAACTGCTGTCCAGGAGTTTCATCCCATGGGCTAAATTGTCATGATCAGTGGTTTCAAGTTTGTATCCGTAAATATTTTACGAGCTGATCATAGCGAAAAAATAAAATACTTCTGCATGTCCCGCTGTGTAAACACATTGCAAATAGGCTCAGGATAACCTAATAAAGTTGGGTAGCTGATATTCAGAGCTGAAATAGACAAATTGATTAATCTCAGGAATCAGGAAAAATAAAGCCAATGCAACGGCGTGTTTTACAAACGGTGGGCCTACCACATAGATGGGCATTCCCCAAATTGTATTTCAGGCAACGCTGTAGACCAGGGATGGGCAACTACCATGCTCTGGGGCCTGATTTTGCCTCAGAACCCAGCTAACACATCTGACATCAATAATCAACTAATCATGATCTTCAGTTTAGAATGCAATTAGTTTCATCAGCTGTGTTGACTAGGATGGGGGAAAGGTGTGACACCACTCCGGCCCCTGAGGACTGGAATTGCCCATCCCTTTTGTAGGCTATACCTCAGTAAGCATGGACCGATGCTGACGCCTTTTGGAACTCTTTTTTTTGGTGCAGTTCAGACCAGCCTTGATTTCCACGTCCATGGACGTTGTTTTTTGGTCTGGTCCGGACGAAATCTGAAGCAATCATAGACATCTATGTTTGGTTCAGATTTTGTCCGCTCTGGACGAGCCTTGATTTGGCCCAAACATAGACGTCTATTAATTACATATTTTCAACTTTCATTCAGAACCAAAAATGAACCTGATATCAACATCCCGAAAATACGTATTTTCAACGCCAGGAAAATACGTATTTTCAACATCCGGAAAACACATATTTTCAACTTTCATTGAGAACCAAAAATTAACCTGATTTCAACGTCCGGAAAATACGTATTTTCACCTTTCATTCAGAACCTAAATTGAACCTAACTTCAACGTCTGGAAAAAATACCTATTTTAGATGTCTTTTCAACGTCATTTTGCTTACTAGGACTATTCTTGTAGGGGCGGCAATATTTTGGTCTCGCCTAGGGCGGCAGAACAGTCAGGACCGGCCCTGTTACTTAGGAGCCCATTCCCAACAATGCAGAGTTAAAAAGTAAGAAAAATATTTGCTAAATAAAAAAGGAAATAGTAACACAATAAAATAACAATAAGGCTATATACAAGGAGTACCAGTACTGAGTCAATGTGCAGGGCTACGAGGTAGGTGAGGTAATTGAGGTAATACAGTATGTACATGTAGGTAGGGTCAAAAGTGACAAGGCAATCAGGATATATATAATAAACAGAGTAGCAGCAGTGTATGCTAAGAGTTTGAAAGTGTGTCTGTGTGTGTGTGTGTGTGTGTGTGTATTGTGTGTTGGAGTGTCAGTGTAGTATGTGCGAGTGTGTGGATATTGAGTGTGCATAGAGCCAGTGCAAAAAATAAAAAATTAAAATAATATGCCATTTAGCAGACGCTTTTATCCAAAGCGACTTACAGTCATGCGTGCATACATTTTTGTGTATGGGTGGTCCCGGGGATCGAACCCACTACCTTGGCGTTACAAGCGCCGTGCTCTACCAGCTGAGCTACAGAGGACCACAGGGTATTAAGATAAAAAATTATAATAAAGGGGGTAAATGTAAATAGTCCGGGTAGCCATTTGATTAGGTGTTCAGCAGTCTTATGGCTTGGGGGTAGAAGCTGTTCAGGATCCTTTTAGTCCCAGACTTGGCGCTCCGGTACCGCTCGTTGTGCGGTAGCAGAGAGATCAGTCTATGAATTGGGTGGCTGGAGTCTTTGACCATATTTAGGGCCTTCCTCTGACACCGCCTGGTATAGAGGTCCTGGATGGCAGGGAGTTCGGCCCCAGTGATGTACCTGGCCATACGCTCTTGCTGTAGCGCCTTGCTGTCGGATGCCGAGAAGTTACCATACCAAGCGGTGATGCAGCCAGTCAAGATGCTCTCAATGGTGCAGCTGTATAACTTTTTGAGGATCTGAGGGCACATGCCCATTGTACCCCTGCACATCGACTCTGTAATGGTACTCCGTGTGTATAGCCAAGTTATCGTTACCCATTGTGTATTTATATCAAGTTTTTTTAATTTTAATAATTTTTCTGTCTGCATCAATGGGAAGGGCCCGTAAGTAAGCATGTCATTGTTAATCTACACCGGGTGTTTACGAAGCATATGTGACAAATAAAATGTGATGTGATTTGAAGGGAACGTTCTGTAAAGTTGTGGGAACATTTGTTGTTAGCTGGGTAGAGCTTGGCTAGAAATCGGTTGGAGTAAAAGGCTATTGAGCACACTTACTTACTGTCATTGTGGCCTACACAGTGCACAGCCCTGGTAAATGATGACTTTCATTTTGTGTGCAAGGGGAAAGGGCGAGCTTCGGAGGCTCAAGCAAGGATACACATTCACACCAGTCACAGCGCAGAAGACTATTGTTTTCCTCCATATCATACTAACTGTATACAGCAACATAGTCTTCCTCCCTCCAGGCCTGTGGTTGGCCTGAGGCAGCTGTAGGGAGGATAGACGTATGGGATAGACCAGAGAGCCTTGTGCAGATCCTGAGTGGTTATCTCATTCTCAGGCAGTGAGGCGCACGGCCTCTGAGCGAGAGGCCGCATTAAATCCACAGTTTTGTTTAACGAATGTTTATTTCCTGCCCAATCGCTATACGTTAATGAGCCTGGTATGAGTATTCCCCGACCGCTGCTTTCTAGTAAGACAAACACTGTCAACACACAGTAGCTTGCTGCCGGGGAAAATACACAGCTAAAGGGGTGGCTAGCAGCCAGCCAAATGGCCAAGGTCACCATATTCAAATAGATTTAAAAAACGATATACTATATATTATTTGTATTATTATTATTTATTTATTTTGCTATTCTAATGATTATTACGGTGACCACGATCATTTGGCTGGCCAATTACCTTCATCCAAAATTATTTTTTAGAAGCACATTTTCTCTCTCCGACTGCTGCCATAGATAGAATCAATAGAACGGGCATCCCCTTTTAAGGTTGGTTAGTGCTGTCCAGGATCTTTGGGACATCCCTACCCTAAACCCTAACCCTAACCTTAACCTTAACCCATACCCTTAGGAAACCGAACACTCGTTTGCTTCTTTCAGCAAGGAGCAAAAGGAGAAACAAAGTTTAATCCCGTTGTTAAGAGTTCATGATACACTGTATATACAGTGCATTCGGAAAGTATTCAGTCCCTTCACTTTTTCCAAAATATGTTATGTTACAGCCTTTTTCTAAAATTGATTAAATCGTTTTTTTCCGTCATCAATCTACACACAATACCCCATAATGACAAGTCCGGGCTCTGGCTGGGCCACTCAAGGACATTCAGAGACTTGTCCCGAAGCCACTCCTGCATTGTCTCGGCTGTGTGCTTAGGGTGGTTGTGCTGTTGGAAGGTGAATCTTCGCCCCAGTCTGAGGTCCTGAGCGATCTGGAGCAGGTTTTCATCAAGGAGCTCTCTGTACTTTTCTCCTTTCATCTTTCCCTCGATCCTGACTAGTCTCCCAGTCCCTGCCACTGTAAAACATCCCCACAGCATGATGCTGCCATCACCATGCTTCACCGTAGGGATGGTGCCAGGTTTCCTCCAGATGAGACGCTTGGCATTCATGCCAAAGAGTTCAATTTTGGTTTAATCAGACCAGAGAATCTTGTTTCTCATGGTCTGAGTGTCTTTAGGTGCCTTTTGGCAAACTCCAAGCGGGCTGTCATGTGCCTTTTACTGAGGAGTGGCTTCCATCTGGCCACTCTACCATAAAGGCCTGATTGGTGGAGTGCTACAGAGATGGTTGTCCTTCTGGAAAGTTCTCCCATCTCCACAAAGACACTCTGGAGCTCTGTCAGAGTGACCCGATATCGGGTTCTTGGTCACCTCCTTCACCAAGGCCCTTCCCCGCCGATTGCTCAGTTTGGCCGGGCGGCCAGCTCTAGGAAGAGCCTTGGTGGTTCCAAACTTCTTCCATTTAAGAATGATGGAGGCCACTGTATTCTTGGGGACCTTCAATGCTGCAGACATTTTTTGTTACCCTTCTCCAGTTCTGTGCCTCAACACAATCCTGTCTCGGAGCTCTATTGACAATTCCTTCGACCTTATGGCTTGGTTTTTGTTCTGACATGCACTGTAAACTGTGGGACCTTATATAGACAGGTGTGTGCCTTTCCAAATCATGTCCAATCAATTGAATTTACCACAGGTGGACTCCAATCAAGTTGTAGAAACATCTCAAGGATGATCAATGGAAACAGGATGCAATTTCGAGTCTCATAGCAAAGAGTCTGAATACTTATGTAAATAAGGTATTTCTGGGGGGAGAATACCAAGAAGTGTGCAAAGCTGTCATCAAGGCAAAGGGTGGCTATTTGAAGAATCTCAAATATAAAATAGATTTTGATTTGTTTAACACTTTTTTGTTTACTACATAATTCCATATGTGTTATTTCATAGTTTTGATGTCTTCACTATTATACTACAATGTAGAAAATAGTAAAAATAAAGAAAAACCCTGGAATGAGTTGGTGTGTCCACACTTTTGACTGGTAGTGTATATTAAACGGTTATGGCGGTTATTTTATTTTCATGACGGTCTTCATTTACACGGATATAAGGTAATTGTGCCAGCCTATGTAGCAGTACACTGAAGCATGGGAATCAGAAGCAAACCTGTACACCTGAGTAATGATGACAGATAGACTACAGGGATGGATGTTTTCATAGAAATGTCATGCATTAAATCCAAGGCCTCCTTCAATGTTACGTTACATAAAGCCTTGCATCATAGTTAGCCGTATAGCCTGTCAGGCTGTCAACATCATGTTCTGCTGAGGACTTGTTACATGATTATTTTTTTTTTTTTACACATACAGTGACTCTTTGCTGACCTCTTTACACCACACGTGATTTTATCCACAAACTTGTTATGGACATGTTATATAAGATAAGACCTACATAATGTTATCTAGCAAAACTATTGTCAATTCCCAAAGGCCAGGCTTTGAATAAGACAAAGGAGACTGGAATGCAGGACGGATGAAAGAAGACAATCAGGCACTATAGGAAAGGATCAATACCTCTGATATTATCTATCTGCCTCACAATGGTCTTGATCAAGAAATACATAATGGTAGTAGGGAGGGATCACAAACACATCTCATCCCTTCTGTGTGTGTGTGTGTGTGTGTGTGTGAGAGAGAGAGTGTCTGTGTGTGAGAGTGTCTGTGTGTGTGTGTGTGTGTGTGTGTGAGAGAGAGTGTGTCTGTGTGTGAGAGTGTCTGTGTGTGTGTGTGTGCGTGCGTGCGTGCGTGAGTGTGGAGGGATCACAAACACGCGACCATCTGATCGCTTCTCTCCCGGTAACAAATCATGTTAGTGTAATACGCTGCAGGAATTGTATCCTGCTCCATGCAGCCCACGAGACACTGAGAAGGGGGCACAGAGATGAAGCAGTTCATATTTCATCCGTTTTCCTTTGCATGTGTCCCCTCGGAGGTAATATGAAATGGGCTATGAAATAGAATAAAATTAATTATCGTTTGATCAAATGTTAAATGGCTGTGCACATCGGAGCACAATACATCATGTAGAATGAGGAGGTTGGTAGATAAAATGCCACAGATGGTCGGATTGTAAATGTGTTCTGAGTAGCTGGAATAAGGTAACATCTACAGGATTTAGTTAAGTAGCAGTGGTTTCTCTGTTGTGATTTGTAGTGATGGAGTGAAATAAGGGTATTTTACTGAATAGAGGTCTTAGCTACAGTAGGAATCGATCGCCCCAAATAAATCCCATTTCACTTACTGTAGTTCAATAAGCAAAATATATTTTTTCAAACCCAAGGTGTCCTATCATAGCTGACATCCCATTCTTTTTGCAGACATATTTGAATCCCATTCTATCTCTCGAAGCCTTTTAACCCCCATTCATGTAGGATAAAGAGAGATGAGCCCGTGTGTGAGTAAACACAGGTTCCCTGAGTGAGAGAAGAGAGTGATGGAAACAGCCAGGGATGAAGGAGGATTCACTGAGATGGGGGGATGAAGGGAAGGTAGCATGGAGGACAGCTGCACTGATGATGTATGGCGTGGTTTAATCAATAAAGATCTAACGTTAGAGCTTGGTTGGAAATGGGTTGTAGTGAAAGTCTGTTGAGCACACATACTTACTGTCATTGTGGCCTGCACAATGCACAGCCCTGGTAAATGATGACTTTCATTTTGTGTGCAGTGTGTAAAGGGATTGTGGGGGGAAAGGCGAGCATCGGAGGCTCAAGCAAGGATACACATTCATATCAGTCACAGTGCAGAAGATGACTGGTGTTCATTTCCCCCATACCATACTAACTGTATACATCCACATCCTAGAGAGAGAGAGAGCGAGAGAGATAATTCGAAAACAAATCCAATTTTGAGAAACTCCCATATCTATTGGGTGAAATACCACAGTGTGCAATCACATCAGCAAGATTTGTGACCTGTTGCCACAAGAAAAGGGCAACTAGTGAAGAACAAACACCATTGTAAATACAACCCGTATTTATGTTTATTTATTTTCCCTTTTGTACTTTTCTATTTGCACATCGTTACAACACTGTATATATACATAATATGACATTTGAAATGTCTTTATTCTTTTGGAACTTATGTGAGTGTAATATTTACTGTTCACTTTTTATTGTTTATTTCACTTTGTTTATCCATTTCACTTGCTTTGGCAATGTGAACATATGTTTCCCATGCTAATAAAGCCCCTTGAATTGAGAGAGAGAGAGAGAGAGACAGGGATGCAGTTTAAGCCCCACCCTCTTCAACATATATATCAACGAATTGGCGAGGGCACTAGAACAGTCTGCAGCACCCGGCCTCACCCTACTAGAATCTGAAGTCAAATGTCTACTGTTTGCTGATGATCTGGTGCTTCTGTCACCAACCAAGGAGGGCCTACAGCAGCACCTAGATCTTCTGCACAGATTCTGTCAGACCTGGGCCCTGACAGTAATCTCAGTAAGACAAAAATAATGGTGTTCCAAAAAAGGTCCAGTTGCCAGGACCATAAATATTAATTCCATCTAGACACCGTTGCCCTAGAGCACACAAAAAACTATACATACCTCGGCCTAAACATCAGCGCCACAGGTAACTTCCACAAAGCTGTGAACGATCTGAGAGACAAGGCAAGAAGGGCCTTCTATGCTGTTATAGCCAGAGCCCTGAGACTCTGATAAAAGCTATTGAATGGGGATGTGAGGGATCTGTGTTTGCTGTACAGTGGTGTGTTGATATAACCATGTCTATGTTACCTGGTGAATGTGTTGATAAAAACAATTAATAGTCTTATGTTCTCTGTCTCCTCAAAGGTGAATACATACTGTACATTCTCAGTTCTGTATAAAAAAATTGTATGAAGAAAAAAAAACATGTTCTTAGCTTATATCCTGTTGAGGAAGAGGAGCAGGTTTTTCCTGTAGCAAAGAACTGTCCTTTATCAATAGCCAGTGTGTATCTGGGTCAGGGTCGCATTGCCCCTGCCTGTCTCTCCTTCAATGTTGGAAGCAGATTGGAGCACACCTAACACTGTGAGACTAGGCTGCCATAGTGGTGTGCAATTTCCCTGCCTCCTGTCGCCCCATTGAATTCCCCTCTCCTTATTTGTAGGCAGTGAGATTGGCATTGTTGCCGCACTCTTTGTCTGCCTGTTCCTGTGTCTCCAAGTCATCTCTGACTGCTCTTCAACTTCCCCACTCTGCTTTAAACAGTCACTCATTCATCCTTTATCTATCACCTTTGTTCTTCTGAATAAATGCATTGCTGGTCTTGGGATGCACCAGGCGTATCTCCGCTCACGGAATGCTTATTTGGAGAAACATGACAAATTAAATCTCTCAATCGCTCAGTTAAAGAATTCAAATGCACATCATTGTCAATGCACACCATCAGTGTGATTCGTAAGAGCTTTGTAAAGGCCTTGTCTTTTGAGAGTCAGAGTCCTCTTTAAACCCATTTTCTCTTTTCTATGTACTTTTGAAACGGCATACTTACTATCAAAAGAAGGCCCTTGAACATTTCAAAAGGAGTTACGCAATGAAAGGAAGGACACAGTTAGTCAAATGGAAGTGAAATTGTTCTACCTTTTGTATTTATACCTTTTTACCTCTTTCTACCGTTGTATTGTATCAACTGCTGCATAAAGGTTGTGATGGGGATGGTCAGTGTGAGGTCTGTTGTCTCTCTGGTGCTCACTTGGGTCAGTGCTGTGTCATTAGACACAGGGAGGGAAATTAGCGATCTCCCTCTCTTTCTTTCTCTCTCACTCACTCTCTCTCTCTCTCTCTCTCTCACTCTCCCTCTCTCTCTCTCTCTCTCTCTCTCTCTCTGCAAATTTCTTCCCTTAGGCCTAATTTTGCGTGGCTAAACCATGAGATGCACCCTGGCCTTTTCTCTCTGTCTTTTTTATAGCAGGGAAACTTTTTGTTGTTGTTGTTTTTTTACTTTTTATTATCGTCAGGGAAGACCTGTGGTTTATATCGCCATGAATCCTTTATTATAGAAAGGAATAATTAGTTTGATAAATTGCACCTGAACTGATAGTACAGCTTCAAACTCTTTGTTCTGTTTCCTCTGTTTTCCGAGGGTTGTCTTCTCCAGGGCAGGTTAGTCTATCGCTTGTCACCTGGTGACTGTCACACCTGACACACTACCATTGTTTCACTCAGTGCTCAAAGACATTAAAGGCACAGTCTGTGATTTCAATAGCCTGGGCCACTATGTTTGGTAAGCTGAAGGATATGTCACGGTTAATGTAAATACTTTCAAATTCATAGAGCTATGGATGCAAGGACTTGATCCATGAGATCAACATGATCATTTTATTGATTCTTATAAATGATATTCCCCGTCTTAGTACAACTATCTGTTTTACCCTATCATAACCCAGAATCCAAGGTTGTATTATTCCATCCGTTGTTTATCAATCAATCACATTTTATCACTACAACCCTTTTTAAATCAACAGTTGTTCCAAGTTGTTCCAAGTTCTTTACAGTAGGTTTTTGTCATTTTAGTCGTTAAACAATAATTTTTGTTGTTTAAAAATATGTTTAATTAATGACCATTGAACTGCATTAAATATTACAGATTGTGTATTTAAAGAACAAAATAATCAAATGCACCTTATCTCTGATTCTGTCTGACATTTATTGCTAGGAGCGATGAGTTAGTGTGTGGTTTGTTCTTCTTTGGCTTTGAAATAATGTTCTTCATGAGTTTTTAATGTGTTTTTCTTGTTTCCCTCCTTTAGATAACAAATCAACACTATAATCTATCCCACGGCTATATTTTCACTTTACTTCTCCTCTTCTGTGGCCCTCAAGTGTAAAAGCTCCCTCTTAGAACCACATCAGGAGCAGAGTGACTTCTCAAATTATTTGCTCGTTGCTGTGGAAAGTTGCCATATGGCTTCTTTCAGAGTTGGAGGGACTATAGAGAGACTCATAAATAGAGATATGGATGGTTGGATGGCTGAAAGGGTGATCACCTTTAGAGTGTAGAGAAAGGGAATAACAACAGTGGGAAGAGGCAGGATGGTGGAATGAATAAGAGATGGGTAATTTGGCAGCAGATAGAAGAAAGGAGGAGGGGGGGTTGGGAGAGGGAAGGTAAATAAAACAGATGAATGTGTGGAAAACAGGGACAGGTGCCAGAAAGCAGAGCACTCAACGTTTTTACTTTGTTTACCTAAATTTAATTTAGGGGCTGATACTGTACAGAAAGTTCCAGATTGTGCTTCATAGTACTGACTGTGTAGGAGACTTTTCCATTACAAAGTGGACCATTTTCTAGAGCTAATGCTTTGATCTTATCAGCGTTAATGTAGGAGTCAGTACGGACCCAGTTCAAATACACTGCCACAATACCATACCATCTAAACCCCAGCCTGCCTAATGTACCATGGCTTTAGCTCTGTATCTGGTGATAATGAGGTCATTCAATCATTTAAAGTATGGCACACACTGTTCCCAGATAAGCCATATTCTTTAACTGTAATGACCCTGTTACCAATTTACGTATATTGTAGTATAGAAGGCAATTATGTGTACTTTAAGATGTTAATGAAGGGTAGAGCCTACAGTAGGTATGTTATTGGACATGGGTGTTTAATGGTAATGGTTGTCCGCAGATAGGAGTAATCAATCAATCTCTTTAGCCTCCCCTACTGCCACTTTTATGGTAAGTGCATTGCGTAAAGTTTTCTCTGCATTCGGTTGCAAATACGTTTCTTATCCAATGGTGCATTTTACTCTCCTTGGTTTTTTCAGCATTTTATCCAGCATGTTCATGTATACAAAGAGATGGCTGACAGATCTACAGTTCCTACAGTGTATGTGTGTGTGTGTGTGTGTTGTGTGTGTGTGCGTACATGCAAAAATGAGCGTGTGAGAGAGAAATATCGACAGAGAGAAAGATGCTGCGTCACCATAGCAACAAAGAGCAAAGTTTCCCATGTGCTAAGAGTGTGTGGTTGCTATTGGGGTGTGTTTGTGTGTGTGTGTGTGTGTGTGTGTGTGTGTGTGTGTGTGTGTGTGTGTGTGTGTGTGTGTGTGTGTGTGTGTGTGTGTGTGTGTGTGTGTGTGTGTGTGTGTGCGACTGACTGAGGGACCACTATGTGGGGTCCTGGTTTTCAGCTACAGTATTAAAACACTGTGAAGACCCCCACCAGTCAGGAGATTAGATTGTGGCCTTTCAGTTTCATCTGTGTACATGTGACAGAGCACCTGTGTGTGCTGGGCCTCTGTTTTCATCCTGTGTCTGAGTCATCCAGCGCTGCCTCCCTCTACCTCACTTTCTAGAGGATGAAAGAACAGAAGAAGTGGCCAATCTCTAATGACGGGGTCTAGCAGGAAATTAGATTTCTTGAAGACAGTGTGTGTGCGTGCGTGCGTGCGTGCATGCCGGCCTACATGCGTGCGTGTACGAATATGTGTGTGTGTGTGTGTTCGTGTGCATGCATCCGTGTGCACTCGCTACTCTTGTGTTTGTTTTGCATTTTATCTCATGTGACTGAGTTCCTTCCTGTGTCCATGTGTGAATAGTATGTGTGCATATACCAATATAGGATCTTAATGACATATGGAGGTGTGTATTTCAGGCGTTGGCTATGTGTGTAATATGTGGTCTTGTCTGTCTGGCAATAGGGACTGAGGGGGGTGAGGGATGAGAGAGCAGTAATTATGGACTCTTCATATTCAGCAGAACATCAGAGGGAAGTCATTTGTTGCTCTATATTTAATCAGCAGAGATAACGAGGCTGACTGCAGCCGCCATGCAGACTGACTGACTGGGGAAGAGACACAGCAACATAATTTCCTCCCGTCTTTAATATAACCTAACCACACTGTTATTTATTTCCCAACTTATTGCTGCTGTTCATATAACCATTATCACCTCTCTCTATGTTTCTCTCTCTCCACCTCTATTCTCTCCCTCCACTCTCCTCTTTTCCAATCTCGCTCTCTGTTGTCTAATTTCTTTCCTTTTATTTTCTCATATCTATCTACCTCTCCCTCAATCTCCACCACTACCCCTCTCTTCACTTCGGCATTCTTTGGCATTCACCTGTTACCAACTTCCTCTTCTCTGCTCTTTCTCCATCCCTCCCTCTCAGGGTGCAGGTAGAATTCTATGTGAATGAAAACACTTTCAAGGAGCGCCTCAAGCTGTTCTTCATCAAAAACCAAAGATCCAGTGAGTTGTCAATGTTCAGACAGGGAGTTCCTACTCATTGTCCTATTAGTTGGCTGTCATTCCATAATCCTTTCTTTTTGGGTTTTCCTTCACACGTTTGGTTGATTCGTTAGGTGCTCTGTCCTATCAGTGGTGTTCCCTAAGTGGTTTTGACTGTGTGTGACATGTTGTCCCCTTGCTCCTGTATGTCTATATGTTATGTATGTCCCATCAATGTTCACGGTGTCCCATTGATGTTCTCAATAACCTATGGTTGCGTTTACACAGGCAGCCCAATTCTGATCTTTTGCCCAATTATTTGCAAAAGATCTGATCGGATTGGTCAAAAGACCAATTAGTGGCAAAATATCAGAATTGGGTTCCTGATTCATGATAATTCATGATAATGTATTATGTTTAATTGATTAATTTATTGACTTCATTGATTAAGTCATTGACTTGCTGTGGTTGGTTTATGTGCTGCAGGTCTGAGGGTGAGGCTGTTCAACTTCTCTCTGAAGGTGTTGAGCTGTCTCCTCTACATGGTCAGAGTCCTACTGGATGACCCACAGGAGGAGAGACAGGACTGGTGAGGAAGGGGAGGGGGGGGGGGGGGTAGATAAGAGGGGCTTTAGTATTGGAGAGTGAGTGAAGAGCATCAGTGGAGAGGGAGTGAGGAGTATTGGTGGAGAGGGAGTGAGGAGTATCAATGGAGAGTGGTCAGTCAGTACTTACCATGGAGCAAGAGGGATAGGTAAAGACGAGATGTAAGGGTTATGTTTAAGGTAGTCTCGCTTGGCCAGCGGCTGGGAGATGGAGACCAGATGTAGGGAAGGACGGTGGAAAGGGAAAGAGTAGAGGGGAGAGACATGGGTAATGTTGAGAACACTGTGGTTACAATGCTGGAGGTCACACAGAGAGAGACATGGGTAATGTTGAGAACACTGTGGTTACAATGCTGGAGGTCACACAGAGAGAGACATGGGTAATGTTGAGAACACCGGGGTTACAATGCTGGAGGTCACAGAGAGAGAGACATGGGTAATGTTGAGAACACCGGAGTTACAATGTTGGAGGTCACAGAGAGAGAGACATGGGTAATGTTCAGAACACCGGAGTTACAATGCTGGAGGTCACAGAGAGAGAGACATGGGTAATGTTGAGAACACCATTGTTACAATGCTGGAGGTCACAGAGAGAGAGACATGGGTAATGTTGAGAACACCGGCATTACAATGCTGGAGGTCACAGAGAGAGACATGGGTAATGTTGAGAACACCAGAGTTACAATGTTGGAGGTCACAGAGAGAGAGACATGGGTAATGTTGAGAACACCGGAGTTACAATGCTGGAGGTCACAGAGAGAGAGACATGGGTAATGTTGAGAACACCGTTGTTACAATGCTGGAGGTCACAGAGAGAGAGACATGGGTAATGTTGAGAACACCGGGGTTACAATGCTGGAGGTCACAGAGAGAGAGAAATGGGTAATGTTGAGAACACCGGGGTTACAATGCTATAGGTCACAGAGAGAGAGAAATGGGTAATGTTGAGAACACCGTGGTTACAATGCTGGAGGTCACAGAGAGAGAGACATGGGTAATGTTGAAAACACTGGGGTTACAATGCTGGAGGTCACAGAGAGAGAGAGACATGGGTAATGTTGAGATCACCGGGGTTACAATGCTGGAGGTCACAGAGAGAGAGACATGGGTAATGTTGAGAACACCGGGGGTTACAATGCTGGAGGTCATAGAGAGAAAGACATGGGTAATGTTGAGAACACCGGAGTTACAATGCTGGAGGACACAGAGAGAGAGACATGGGTAATGTTGAGAACACCGGAGTTACAATGCTGGAGGTCACAGAGAGAGAGACATGGGTAATGTTGAGAACACTGGGTTACAATGCTGGAGGTCACAGAGAGAGAGACATGGGTAATGTTGAGAACACTGTGGTTACAATGCTGGAGGTCACAGAGAGAGAGACATGGGTAATGTTGAGAACACCAGGGTTACAATGCTGGAGGTCACAGAGAGAGAGACATGGGTAATGTTGAGAACACCGGGGTTACAATGCTGGAGGTCACAGAGAGAGAGAAATGGGTAATGTTGAGAACACTGGGGTTACAATGCTGGAGGTCACAGAGGGAGAGAAATGGGTAATGTTGAGAACACTTGGGTTACAATGCTGGAGGTCACAGAGAGAGAGAAATGGATAATGTTGAGAACACTGGGGTTACAATGCTGGAGGTCACAGAGAGAGAGAAAGTTAAAGTCATATAGGATGTGGTTGAGGAACACAGGAAGCTATAACTCTTTGACTGTTCAAACATGACATGTTTCAGTCCTCTTTTTGTTTATGTTTCCCCCTGTAGTCTGGACTGTTCCAAACAGAATGCATCGGTCCACCCCAACAGGACCCAGTTTGACTGGTAAGTATACTGTACATGACTGTGTCCCATTCATCTTTAATGAGGAGCCATGACTGGCCTGGGAGTCTAACAATAATAATAATAATAATAATACAGAGGGTCACAGCGATGTTAATCCTGTGTCCACCACAGAGCACTGTAATGAGACCATGTACAACAGACAATCAATGATACTTGGAGTAATAGAGAGGTTGGAGATGTAGATATGGAACATTACGCAGCTTGACATTTAATGTCATGAATCTTGCCCTGGAGGGAGAACTGAGCGATTTCCACTAGATGGGCCAACTGCAAAGTCAAAATTGGCTATATCCAAACAATTCATGAAAACAAAAATGTGCTTTTGGTCTTAATTTAAGGTTATGGTTAGGCATTAGGGTTAGCAGTGTGGTTAAGGTTATGGATAAGGTTAGGGTTAGGTTTGTATGACTTTGCGGCTCAATCTGCAGAGCTGGCTCCAGGGCAAAATTCATGACAATAAATGCCAACCTGCAAACATTACAGTATTATAGTAGCACGTTAGTTTGTCTCAATGTTACTTGTATGGATTTCATGCCAACATAATACGTACTGTATGTAGTGTCCATATAACCTAATTAACAGCTGCTGTCTGTAAACAAGTCAAAGACTGATATAAGAAATGTATTGGGGCTGCTGTGAGCGTCTGCACTAGACCAGAGCCTGAAGGGTAAGAAAACAGAAAGTATTGGAATTAGGACTGATGATTTGCACTTATAAGTGAACTTAGTTTTCACTCATCCAAAATGTACTTACTAGGAGTGGAATGTCCAGTAGTGTGGACTGAGAGTCAAAGGCATGAGTGAATGAGTGAGTGAGGGAGTGAGTGAGTAAGTGACCGACAAACCGACCGTCCGACTGACTGAGTCTGTCCCAGATGTGACGGGGTCCTTGGGCTCTGCCTCCAGTCCTGCTCAGGGACATATTTATTTAATTGCCGGCTGGTGACACTGTAAACTCTGGCTCTAAATGAATAAGGAGCATGACAGAGTGAGTTTAATAACGACTTTGGCTGGCTGCTGCTCCAAGCAGCACACTAAGAGGACACACACACACAAACACACACAAAATCACACACACACACACACACACACACACACACACTCCAGGCAGCATACTCAGAAGGCAGCACTCAGGCAGCCATGATAAGCCCCGAGCGGCCTCTGGATAGAGCCTCTTTCTTACAACAAAGCTGTAAATCTGCATTAATGTTATCTGCGAATATTGCTTGTGATGCTTTTTCACAGTAGTCTAATGGCAGCTGTAGTTCAGAACCACTCGCTTGTAAACAACATAATTACAAGAAGTGTTATGTCATTGGATGGATGGTATCTGAAAGGGAGTCCTTTTAATATTTGCCCCTGTTACACCTTTTTATTTTCTTCTCCCTCCCTCTTTCTTTCTTTTTCCCACTCCCTTATTTTCTCTCCTCCCTCTGTGTCATGTATCATGTGCTCTCTTTGTTCTGTGTCTGCAGGTCTCTCATAATCTGGGTGAATAGGCCTCTGCCTCTGTGGGCTCTACAGGTCAGACACAATGTTGAACCCTCATATTAACAAGGCTGTCTGCACACACACACACACACACACACACACACACACAGACACACGAACACACAGACGTGTGAGCACACACACACATTCTCTGGTTTATTGCTTCACTTTAACTTCTTATCAATGGAGTTCAATCATCAAAATGAAGATTCCACCCACTCACTGTCTCTCTCACTCTCTATTGCTGTTACTACTCCAATCTTTCTCTCTCTCTTTCTTTCTCTCGCTCTCTCCTTTCATCTCTCTCCAGGTGCTTGTAGCTTTCATCAGCTTTTTTGAGACAATGTTGCTGGTGTACCTCAGCTACAAGGTGAGTACACTGTAAAACTCTTCCCTGTAAATTTACAACATTATACTGGCACCAGAGTTGCCAACTTAATACTGTAATTTTGCTTTACAGCAAAGATGCTGTAATATATTTTACAGTACTATTTTCCTTACAGTAATACAGATTACAGCATCCCTGCTGTAAAGCAAAATTACAGTATTACGCTGGTAACTCTGGTGCCAGGTCAATGCTGTACATTTACAGTGGAATTCTCACTGAAATCTAAAAGTAAGAAAAACAATACATTTGTACATAAAATACATGTATTTAAATTGGTAACAACATTAACAACAAAAAAGTCTCGAGGTTTTGCTCGCCTGAGGTAGAGTATCTTATGATAAGCTGTAGACCACACTATTTACCAAGAGAGTTTTCATCTATATTTTTCATAGCTGTCTATTTACCACCATAAACCAATGCTGGCATTAAGATTGCACTGAATGAGTTGTACAAGGCCATTAATCAACAGGAAAACGCTCATCCAGATGCAGCGCTCCTAGTGGCCGGGGACTTTAATGCAGGGAAACTTAAATCCGTTCTACCTAATTTCTACCAGCATGTTAAATGTGCAACCAGAGGGAAAAAAACTCTAGACCACCTTTACTCCACACACAGAGACGCATACAAAGCTCTCCCTCGCCCTCCATTTGGCAAATCTGACCATAACTCTATCCTCCTGATTCCTGCTTATAAGCAAAAACTAAAGCAGGAAGCACCAGTGACTTGGTTAATAAAAAAGTGGTCAGATGACGCAGATGCTAAGCTACAGGACTGTTTTGCTAGCACAGACTGGAACATGTTCCGGGATTCTTCAGACAGCATTGAGGAGTACACCACATCAGTCACTGGCTTCATCAATAAGTGCATCGATGATGTCGTCCCCCACAGTGACCGTATGTACATACCCCAACCAGAAGCCATGGATTACAGGAAACATCCGCACTGAGCTAAAGGGTAGAGCTGCCGCTTTCAAGGAACGGGACTCTAACCCGGACGCTTATAAGAAATCCCGCTATGACCTCCGACGAACCATCAAACAGGCAAAGAGTCAATACAGGTCTAAGATTGAATCGTACTACACTGGCTCTGACGCTCGTCGGATGTGGCAGGGCTTGAAAACTATTACAGACTACAAAGGGAAGCACAGCCGCGAGCTGCCCAGTGACACAAGCCTACCAGACGAGCTAAACCACTTCTATGCTCGCTTCGAGGCAAGCAACACTGAAGCATGCATGAGAGCACCAGCTGTTCCGGATGACTATGTGATCACGCTCTCCGTAGCCGATGTGAGTAAGACTTTTAAGCAGGTCAACATTCACAAGGCCGCAGGGCCAGACGGATTACCAGGACGTGTACTCCGAGCATGTGCTGACCAACTGGCAAGTGTCTTCACTGACATTTTCAACATGTCCCTGACTGAGTCTGTAATACCAACATGTTTCAAGCAGACCACCATAGTCCCCGTGCCCAAGGACTCTAAGATAACCTGCCTAAATGACTACCGACCCGTAGCACTGACGTCTGTAGCCATGAAGTGCTTTGAAAGGCTGGTCATGGCTCACATCAACACCATTATCCCAGAAACCCTAGACCCACTCCAATTTGCATACCGCCCCAACAGATCCACAGATGATGCAATCTCTATTGCACTCCACACTGCCCTTTCCCACCTGGACAAGAGGAACACCTACGTGAGAATGCTATTCATTGACTACAGCTCAGCATTCAACACCATAGTGCCCTCTAAGCTCATCACTAAGCTAAGGATCCTGGGACTAAACACCTCCCTCTGCAACTGGATCCTGGACTTCCTGACGGGCCGCCCCCAGGTGGTAAGGGTAGGTAACAACACATCTGCCACACTGATCCTCAACACGGGGGCCCCTCAGGGGTGCGTGCTCAGTCCCCTCCTGTACTCTCTGTTCACCCATGACTGCATGGCCAGGCACGACTCCAACACCATCATTAAGTTTGCTGACGACACAACAGTGGTAGGCCTGATCACCGACAACGATGAGACAGCCTATAGGGAGGAGGTCAGAGATCTGGCCGTGTGGTGCCAGGACAACAACCTCTCCCCTCAACGTGACCAAGACAAAGGAGATGATTGTGGACTACAGGAAAAAAAGAGGACTGAGCACGCCCCATTCTCATCGACGGGCTGTAGTGGAACAGGTTGAGAGCTTCAAGTTCCTTGGTGTCCACATCACCAACGAACTATCATGGTCCAAACACACCAAGACAGTCGTGAAGAGGGCACGACAAAGCCTATTCCTCCTCAGGAGACTAAAAAGATTTGGCATGGGTCCTCAGATCCTCAAAAAATTCTACAGCTGCACCATCGAGAGCATCCTGACTCGTTGCATCACCGCCTGGTATGGCAACTGCTTGGCCTCCGACCGCAAGGCACTACAGAGGGTAGTGCGTACGGCCCAGTACATCACTGGGGCAAAGCGTCCTGCCATCCAGGACCTCTATACCAGGCGGTGTCAGAGGAAGGCCCTCAAAATTGTCAAAGACTCCAGCCACCCTAGTCATAGACTGTTCTCTCTGCTACCGCACGGCAAGCGGTACCGGAGTGCCAAGTCTAGGTCCAAAAGATTTCTCAACAGCTTCTACCCCAAGCCATAAGACTCCTGAACAGCTAATCATGGCTACCCGGACTATTTGCACTGGCCCCCCACCCCATCCTTTTACGCTGCTGCTACTCTGTTAAGTATTTATGCATAGTCACTTTAACTCTACCCACATGTACATATTACCTCAACTACCTCAACTAGCTCGGTGCCCCCGCACATTGACTCTGCAACGGTACCCCCCTGTATAATATAGCCTCCCTACTGTCACTTTATTTTACTTCTGCTCTTTTTTTTCTCAACACTTTTTTTTGTTGTTGTTGTTTTATTTTTTACTTTTTTTGTTTAAAATAAATGCACTGTTGGTTAAGGGCTGTAAGTAAGCATTTCACTGTAATGTCTGCACCTGTTGTATTCGGCGCATGTGACCAATAAAATTTGATTTGATTTGATTTGAAACAACATATTTGACAATAGAACTAACAACAGTTAACACATATGGAACCAAATAAGCACATCAATACAACACCAATTTAAAAACAATATTGTTTGCCTGTGTGTGGGGTGGGGGAGACAGAGACAAAGAGAGAGGGGAAGTTCAAATTGGGATTGGGTACAATCCTAGACCTATGATCAGGGGCAACTCTATTCGGGGTAAGGATGTTCAGAGGCGTTGAAACACACTATGGGACAGTTTGGGCAGGAGAGCATCCAGGAGAGAGAAGTCAGCGCAGCGCAGCTTCAGGTGTTCATCATGGGGCTCCGTAACAATCCTCCTCAGTTCTGATTGGTCTGCTCTTCTCACCCCTGGGACAAGCATAGAAAAATAAATGATAGAATGAGAGACAGAGAGCACCAGGGATGTTACTCTGTGGGTAAAAAGACAGGTGACAAGGGACATATCAAGCTGATGTTGTGTGTGTGTGTGTGTGTGTGTGTGTGTGTGTGTGTGTGTGTGTGTGTGTGTGTGTGTGTGTGTGTGTGTGTGTTTTCTGTGCCACCAAACATTTGCATACTGTAAAGTGAACAGGTTTAGCTAATACTGTAATATTATGGAACAATGTTGTTTAAATTAAACAAATGGTTAGGGCAGATGGTGACGTATGTTGCGCAGCTGAGAGCCTAGTGAACCGAATCACATAGGGTTGTGACAGCTAAGGAGGACACCGTGTCCCTATGTTGTTGCCGTTCATGCTCTCCCCATTGAGTAGACTGTATCAAGGTGACATCTAGATGGCTACCAATATTAGTTATTTATTGTGTAGGCTGCTATCCCACTTGAAATATAATCCTGGGAGGGACAAAATTGGCCACGTTACTAGCTACCGCCTGCGATACTTTGTTACAGCTGCTCAGTGGCCAGCAACTTAGGTCGGCAAACACCTCGATACAACACTGGTGCACTGCTCATTCAAATCCGTTTTGGTGCCTCGCTACTAGTTTAATGGCCCACGACGTGGTTTATGTTTAAAATGCGGCCCGTCAATCCGAAAAAATAAACGCTGCGCCGGTAATAATATGGATAATATCTTTTGAACTGCTAGAAACAAGCCATTTTCTCTGTAGTAACGGTGAAAACATAACGGTCATGAATCTGTGCTCAGTTTATTCTCTAGATAACTAGCAAATGTTGGTCAGCTAGCTAGCTAGGTTAGCTAAGAAAACATGCAGTAGTTCAACGTTGGCTAGCAATAAAGATACTTATAAACAAGTCAAGGTACCTACCCAGAAGCTACTGAAAATGTTCTTCCACTTCACAGCCGCTTCAAGAAGATATTTACTAAAATAGTCTGTGCTTCATGTGTCTCACCTGACAGGTTGGCGCCTGAAACTGATCATTTGAATTTACAGTAGGCATAAGCTATTAGTGTAAAGAAATACAGTAGGTTAGAGTAATTTTTACAGGAGGCTTCTAATTACAGTTAATAACAGTATTTTTCAGCATTTTACCACAATGCAGTGCTATCTACAGCATTAATGCTGTAAAACACATGTACTGTATTTTACTGTGAATTCTACAGTGTTTTACTGTTGAGATTACAGAAACGTCTTACAGTGTAGTACAGAACTGAGTCCCTTCGCAGACACTGCTGGAGATGGATAGCTATTTTTGTGCCCCACAAAACAACAAGCCTCAGTCTGTGTATGTCTATGTAGCTAAATGTGACATGTTCTGGGGGAATGTACTTTACATCTAATCTTTTGATCCTTTGATATATCCTTTGATATACAGTCTAGATTACGCATATATCTGAGCAGGGCCATCTCCAGGCATAAGCGACATAAGCGGTTGCTTAGGATCCCCGGTACCTACATTATTTTATTTATTTTTTTGGGGGGGGACTCAGTCGGGGCCTCAACTTACTGTTGAGAGTTAGAATAGTAGAATACACAAGGTGCAATTTCGAAATTTGGTTGTGCATCAACAGTTTTTCTCTTGTTATGTCAGTTACTGACAGTCACTCAATTAGACATGTCAGCTAACAATTTTTAGATTGGTAAGTTAGTCTAGCCAGCATTCTACACTTGTAGTAGGCCTAATAATGGCAGAATACTGACCAGGCACGCTGAAACCAAATCTTGCTTAGGGCTCCCAAAAGGCTAGGGCCGGCCTTGTATTTGAGTCTCAACAGGTGCTCCCTATTGAATGATGCATGATGCATGAGAGTGACTGGGATAAAGGAATCACCCCCTCAGAGAGAGGCAGCATGTGATCTGATCCCTTCCCATGGAGGGTTACCCAGCATCGCTGCTCTTTGATGTACGTAGCAGACTGGCGGTGTGTCTATTAGTCTGTGGAGCCGTCACACCATGGCCAACATAGCCTAGCCTGCTACAGTGTCAGCCAGAGGGCGAGGAGGAGGTGGAGGTTTTTATGCTTAAACCTCAATCAATATTTCTGTGGACATACACAAGGCCTGGCTTTGGCTGTCCACCCACACCAACCAGGTCTCCGGTCAGCTATAAGCAAGCTGCGGCTGAACACATAAAAAAGCGACATGATATTTGACATCTTAATTGTACAAGAAGCTCACAGACTGAAACCTGAGTAATGCCTCCTTTTTAAGTGGAAGTGAGCAGGCAGCACAGGAGAGTCACCCTTGTCCGTGTCCTTGTTCAACGGGGTAAACGTAGCCATTTCATTCACAAATCCAGTCAAAGGGACACTTTATCTGCTAATCCCCGAGGTTGCCATGACAATGGAGTTTCTCTGACCTCCATGTGTTGTTGTGTTTCCAGGGCAACGTTTGGGAGCAAGTGTTGCGTGTTCCCTTCATCCTGGAGATGATCAGTGCGGTTCCCTTTGTGATCACTGTGAGTCCAATCAAACGCATGCATTATGGAACACTGCTAGTGGAGTTATGCCTAGTGAGCAATTTGTTCTGTGATCGTGTTGTACAGTAGTTGTAACCCCCTACTGGGAATACATTTCACACAACATATAGGATGTTGCATGTCTGTGCTCAATAAGATACTCTAACCTATATTGCTGCAAAATGCTTCTTCCCCCACTGGCTATTTTTCCCTTCAATCTCTCACTGAACTAACGAAAGATGTGGACATTTGATGAGGCACGATGATGAATAAATGCCGCTAGTACTCACCAAAACACAGACTAAATCTCTTTCTCCTTCAGGTGATTTTGCCGTCTCTCAGAAATCTGTTCATCCCTGTGTTTCTCAACTGCTGGCTGGCCAAACATGCCTTGGAGAACATGATAGTGAGAAAATACATGTTTATTGCTCAGTTTATGTCACCCCATCTCTCCATCTCACAACCGTTCTCTCTCTGCAGGTGTCCCTTTATCTCATCTCTTCCATTGTTTTAGCTTTATCTTAATTACACTTTTCTATGGATGCCTATCTGTGTTTCTTTCAGATTAAATCTCTGCACCTCTTTCTCTTTATACCACAAGTTTTGACTCCCAATCATTCTTACAGATGTAAGTGCATGTACAGTGCATTCGGAAAGCATTCAGACTCCTTGACTTTTTCCACATTTTGTTATGTTACAGCCGTATTCAAAAATTGATTAAATTGTTTTTTTCCTCATCAATCTACACACAATAACCCATAATGACAAAGCAAAAACTGGTTTCCAGACATTCTAGCAAATTTATAAAAATAAAAAAAACTTAAATATCATATTTACATAAGTATTCAGACCCTTTACTCAGTACATTGTTGAAAAACCTTTTGCAGTGATTACAGCCACGAGTCTTCTTGGGTTTGACGTTACCAGCTTGGCACACCTGTATTTGGGGAGTTTCTCTCATTCTTCTCTGCAGATCCGCTCAAGCTTTGTCAGGTTGGATGGGGAGCATCGCTGCACAGCTATTTTCAGGTCTCTCCAGAGATGTTCGATCGGGTTCAAGTCCGGGCTCTGGCTGGGCCACTCAAGGACATTCAGAGACTTGTCCCAAAGCCACTCCTGCGTTGTCTTGGCTGTGTGCTTAGGGTCGTTGTCCTGTTGGAAGGTGAACCTTTGCCCCAGTCTGAGGTCCTGAGTGCTCTGGAGCAGGTTTTCATCAAGGATCTCTCTGTACTTTGCTCCGTTCATCTTTCCCTCGATCCTGACTAGTCTCCCAGTCCCTGCTGCTGAAAAACATCCCCACAGCATGAAGCTGCTACCACCATGCTTCACCGTAGGGATGGTGCCAGGTTTCCTCCAGACATGATGCTTGGCATTCAGGCCAAAGAGTTTAATCTTGGTTTCATCAGACCAGAGAATCTTGTTTCTCATGGTCTGAGAGTCCTTTAGGTGCCTTTTGGCAAACTCCAAGTGGGTTGTCATGTGCCTTTTACTGAGGAGTGGCTTCCATCTGGCCACTCTACCATAAAGGCCTGATTGGTGGAGTGCTGCAGAGATGGTGTCCTTCTGGAAGGTTCTCCCATCTCCACAGAGGAACTCTGGAGCTCATTCAGAGTGACCATCGGGTTCTTGGTCACCTCCCTAAACAAAGGCCCTTCTCCCCCGATTGCTCAGTTTGTCTAGGCGGCCAGCTCTAGGAAGAGTGTTGGTGGTTCCAAACTTCATCAATTTAAGAATGATGGAGGCCACTGTGTTCTTGGGGACCTTCAATGCTGCAGAAATTTTTTGGTACCCTTCCCCAGATCTGTGCCTCGACACAATCCTGTCTCGGAGTTCTACTGACAATTCCTTAGATCTCATGGCTTGTTTTTTGCTCTGACATGCACTGTCAACTGTGGGACCTTATATAGACAGGTGTTTGCCTTTCCAAATCATGTCCAATCAATTGAATTTACCACAGGTGGACTCCAATCAAGTTGCAGAAACATCTCAAGGATGATCAATGGAAACAGGATGCACCTGAGCTCAATTTCAAGTCTCACAGCAAAGGGTCTGAATACTTATGTAAATGTGATTTTGCAGTTTTTAATTTTTAATACATTTGCAAACATTTCTAAAAACCTGTTTTCACTTTGTCATTATGAGGTATTGTGCATAGATTGATGACTAAAAATGTGTATTTAATCAATTTTAGAATAAGGCTGTAACGTAACAAAATGTGGAAAAATTCAAGGAGTCTGAATATTTTGCGAATACACTGTATTCTCTATTATTTTATTATATTATACCCATCATATTCCTTTTGTCCTTGTCCCTCAATTATCTTTGTTTTCTTCTCTGGTTTTTGGGACATTATGCAGATGCAATGGCTTTACATTTATCCTCCCCACGTCACAACACTATCTCTTTCTTATCACCCTTCTCTCTCACTCTCCGCCCATGATTCTCTCTCTCTCTCTCTCTCTCTCTCTCTCTCTCTCTCTCTCTCTCTCTATATATATATATATATATATATATATATATATATATACATATATATATCTGTCTCCTATCTATCTATCTATCTATCTATCTATCTATCTATCTATCTATCTATCTATCTATCTATCTATCTATCTATCTATCTATCTATCTATCTATCTATCTATCTATCTATCTATCTATCTATCTATCTATCTATCTATCTATCTATCTATCTATCTATCTATCTATCTATCTATCTCTCATCTCGCTCGTCTCGCTCTCTCTCTCTCTCTCTCTCTCTCTCTCACACTCTCTCTCTCTCTCTCTCTCTCACTCTCTCTCTCTCTCTCTCTCTCACACTCTCTCTCTCTCTCTCTCTCTCTCTCACTCTCTCTCTCTCTCTCTCTCTCTCTCTCTCTCTCTCTCTCTCTCTCTCTCTCTCTCTCTCTCTCTCTCTCTCTCTCTCTCTCTCTCTCTCTCTCTCTCTCTCTCTCCCTGTGTTTCAGAATGATCTGCACCGGGCCATCCAGCGTACCCACTCAGCTATGTTCAACCAGGTCCTCATCCTCATCTGCACCCTGGTCTGCCTCATGTTCACATGGTGGGTCACCACAATCACTGTAAGCAATCACTGGGAGGAAGAGGGGGGTTTTCCTCTACTTGAGCCCAATGGCAGGTATAGGTGTGGTGTAGCAGTATTGAGTGGTTGGTAGAGGTTAGCTTTGAGTAATAGCCCAGGCTGATATAGAGTAACCTGGAGGTCTGAAAAGCTTCCTGGATGAGACTGGCTGACCTTATCACTACTGACAGCACAATGTTGACTCAACTGGCCCTTCAGCTCTGGGTAAACACACACTAGTCATATACACACAGTGCACATACACTTTGTACACACACCGTCAACAGATTTGCATGCCCGCACACACTACACACACGCACACAAACACACACACGCACACACACACACACGCACATTAGTTCCCTCTTGTCTTCTCATGCTCAATTCCTCCTTCCCACCTGTCCTTCTCTCTCTCCTCTTGTTCCTCCCCTCCTCCTCTGACTCACCTCTCAATCCCCATCATAATTGGCTTTCTTCCTCTCCTTAATATCTTTCCCTTCAAATCAAACTCTCTTTACCTCTCTTCCCCTTCTACATCAACCTCTCTTCACCTCTCTTCCCCTTCAACATCAACCTCTCTTCACCTCTCTTCCCCTTCAACATCAACCTCTCTTCACATCTCTTCCCCTTCAACATCAACCTCTCTTCACCTCTCTTCCCCTTCTACATCAACCTCTCTTCACCTCTCTTCCCCTTCTACATCAACCTCTCTTCACCTCTCTTCCCCTTCTACATCAACCTCTCTTCACCTTCTACATCAACCTCTCTTCACCTCTCTCTCCCCTTCAACATCAACCTCTCTTCATCTCTCTTCCACTTCAACATCAACCTCTCTTCACCTCTCTTTCCCTTCAACATCAATATATTTTCACCTCTCCATCACCTCCATCCTTCTCTTCTTCTCTCTTCAACATCTTTCCTTCCTACTGTCCCTCTTCTCCTCTACCTCCTCCTCCTCCTCCTCCTCCTCCTCCTCCTCCTCCTCCTCCTCCTCCTCCTCCTCCTCATCTACCTCCACCCCCCTCCTCTCTTCCTCCTCCTCCTCCTCCTCCTCCTCCTCCTCCTCCTCCACCTCCTTCTACTCCTCCTCCTCCATCTCCTCCATCTCCTCCTCCTCCTCCTCCACCACCTCCTCCCCCTCCTCCTCCTCCTCCACCTCCACCTCCTCCTCCTCTACCTCCTCCTCCTCTCCGTCCTCCTCCCCCTCCTCCTCCTCCTCTTCCTCCACCTCCTCCTCCTCCTCCTCCTCTCCCTCCTACTCTACCTCCTCCTCCACCTCCTCCTCCTCCTCCTCATCCACTTCCTCCTCCTCCTCCTCCTCCACCTCTTCCTCCTCTTCCTCCTCCTCCTCCTCCTCCACTTCTTCCTCCTCTTCCTCCTCCTCCTCCACCTCCTCCTCCTCTACCACCTCCTTCTCTCCTCAGTATATGTGGGATCCAGCACCTAGAACGAGCAGGAAACAATCTGACTCTGTTTGACTCGCTCTACTTCTGCGTGGTCACCTTCTCTACCGTGGGCTTTGGTGATGTCACGCCCCAGATCTGGCCTTCTCAGCTGCTAGTGGTCATCATGATCTGTGTGGCGCTCATTGTGCTTCCCATACAGGTGAGGGGAGAATCCCAATGTTGTTGTTGTTGTTATTGATGTTGTTGTTGTTGTTTTTTTGTTTTTTGAAATAATTTTTTTATGGATAATTTAGCTTGGGCAATTTACCAGTATTTGTCCCTGATGTATTCCCCACACATACGGCTGAGGGGAGAATCCAATTGAACAATAATATTCTACATCAGATATTCCAACTACAGAGAAGGAGTGTCACTGTGTCAGGGGACACTATTACAGTGAATCTGTCATATCCTGCCCATAGTAGTATCACTCTCCTCTCCCCATGTCCCATTACTGTCATTTCAGTTGTGATAATAGGAACCTTTTATGTGTGTGTGTGTGTGTGTGTGTGTGTGTGTGTGTGTGTGTGTGTGTGTGTGTGTGTGTGTGTGCGTGCGTGCGTGCGAGCGAGCGTGCGTGCGTGTGTGTGTGTGTTTGTGTTTGTGTGTACGGTCTGAGCCGATGTACTGCTGTGCTCTGGGAGGCATGTTTGAGCAGGACAGGAAATGACACACAGAGCCATGTAGCCCTCTCACTCCCTCTCCATGTCTTTCATCCATAAATACCCCCTGACATTTACTGGCTGCCCCACACCTCCTCACCCCCTCTGAGTGTGTGGGTTTCAGCCATGTCTGCTGTCAGGGAGAGGAGAGCCTCCCGTCTGCCTCCCTGCCACCCAGCCTGTCTGATGCACATGGGGATGCCACAGATTACATTAACATGCAGCCAGCCTCCTGGTTCAAATATAACCAACTGTTTATCACTATTATCACTACCTACCTACTGTCTGTCTATCACTACCTCAACCCACCTACTGTCTGTCTATCACTACCTCAACCCACCTACTGTCTGTCTATCACTACCTCAACCCACCTACTGTCTGTCTATCACTACCTCAACCCACCTACTGTCTGTCTATCACTACCTCAACCCACCTACTGTCTGTCTATCACTACCTCAACCCACCTACTGTCTGTCTATCACTACCTCAACCCACCTACTGTCTGTCTATCACTACCTCAACCCACCTACTGTCTGTCTATCACTACCTCAACCCACCTACTGTCTGTCTATCACTACCTCAACCCACCTACTGTCTGTCTATCACTACCTCAACCCACCTACTGTCTGTCTATCACTACCTCAACCCACCTACTGTCTATCACTACCTCAACCCACCTACTGTCTGTCTATCACTACCTCAACCTACCTACTGTCTGTCTATCACTACCTCAACCTACCTACTGTCTGTCTATCACTACCTCAACCCACCTACTGTCTGTCTATCACTACCTCAACCCACCTACTGTCTATCACTACCTCAACCCACCTACTGTCTATCACTACCTCAACCCACCTACTGTCTGTCTATCACTACCTCAACCCACCTACTGTCTGTCTATCACTACCTCAACCCACCTACTGTCTGTCTATCACTACCTCAACCCACCTACTGTCTATCACTACCTCAACCCAGCTATTATCTGTCTATCACCACCTCAACCAACCTACTATCTGTCTATCACTACCTCAACCCAGCTATTATCTGTCTATCACTACCTCAACCCAGCTATTATCTGTCTATCACTACCTCCACCCACCTACTGTCTATCACTACCTCAACCCAGCTATTATCTGTCTATCACTACCTCCACCCACCTACTGTCTATCACTACCTCAAACCATCTACTGTCTGTCCATCACTAATTACACTAATATAATTCTTCCCATCTGTAGTTTGAGCAGCTGGCCTTCCTGTGGATGGAGCGCCAGAAGTCTGGGGGGAACTACAGCCGCTACCGGGCCCAGACGGAGAAACATGTGGTGCTGTGTGTCAGCTGCCTCAAGATAGACCTCCTCATGGACTTCCTCAACGAGTTCTTTGCTCACCCCAGACTGCAGGTCTCTCCAAAAACCATTATCTAGGGCAGGCATGGGCAACTTTGATGGGGATGGGGGCCACAAAAAATCTGAACTCATCATGAGGGGCCGCAGCGGCTCGCTGGTCTGTATACCCACATCCATATCCACACATGCAGACATGCAGTCAGAGCCGGCCCCACCCACCTTGGGAGAACAATATTTTAGCGGCCCCCCTCTTGACACTGGAGAGAAAAAAAACTATGTTTTAGAGTTAATTTCCTGCAATTCTGCATATTTTTCTACAGGGAAGATGAGATACGGTGTGACTAATGTGTGTGTGCGTATGCACGCATGCGTGTATTCATGTGTGTGTGCGTGTGTGTACATCTCTGTAATCCTCTCCAGGAGCTGAAGCAGCTGAGGTAAAATAGGGGATTCAATCAGCATTAGCATAGTTCAAGCCACATTTTTTATTTTCATGAGCAGCTGGGTGAGGGTGTGTATGTGTCTTCATAATTGACTGAGTGTGTGAGAGAATATTTGTGTGAGACCCTCCCTACCCTCCCATTAACTCCAGTGTGTGTGTGTGTGTGTGTGTGTGTGTGTGTGTGTGTGTGTGTGTGTGTGTGTGTGTGTGTGTGTGTGTGTGTGTGTGTGTGTGTGTGTGTGTGTGTGTGTGTGTGTGTGTGTGCGTGCGTGCGTGCGTGCATGCATCTATAGGACTACTACGTGGTGATCCTGTGCCCGGCAGAGATGGATGTCCAGGTGCGGAGGGTCCTCCACGTGCCCCTGTGGGCACAGAGGGTCATCTACCTGCAGGGCTCCGCCCTCAAGGACCAAGACCTCATGAGGGCCAAGTGAGTCCCCTGCATCGGGCCCCCACCCATGGGCCCCAAATCACAGCCATGCTACAGGGGCCCCAAACCAAGACATGCTACATATCTCATAGGCTATGTTTGACAGTTATCAGTGCAGATAGCAGTTACAGTACACTGGCTCTGTTAAATAAAGACAGCCCAATAAAATGATTGGGTTTTGTCCTCCTTGTCTCTTCTGCTCCCCTGATAGTAACTCCCAGTGAAGTAGTGTGGGTTTGAAGGACAAATGTATTGTTCTATTGTCCTGTTCCTCCTTTGTTCTCTCTCAAAAACATGACAACAACTAAATCTACCCCCCCCCTCTCCTCTCATCCTTTCATCCCCTGTTCCTCTCTCCTCCTCCTGCCTCTATCTAACCTGTGTCCTGTCTTGGCCTGACCCCTCCTGCTGCTCTACTAACTGGCTGTAGGATGGACGATGCTGAGGCCTGTTTTATCCTCAGTAACCGATTCGAGGTGGACCGCTTCGCTGCTGTACGTTCCTCATTCTCCTTTTAATACTTTTAATCTCCACAACGCCACCCTCCTTCTTTTCCTGTCCTCCACTCTTCTTTCCCTCCTTTACAGCGTTCTCTCTCTACCTCTACTTTATTTTTATAAAAATGTCAATGATCATCCTGGGGCTCCCGAGTGGCGCAGCGGTCTAAGGTGCTGCATCTCAGTGCTTGAGGCGTCACTACAGACCCCCGGGTTTGATTCCAGGCTGTATCACAACCAGCCGTGATTGGGAGTCCCTTAGGGCGGCGCACAATTGGCCCAGCGTCGTCCGGGTTTGGCCGGTGTAGGCTGTCATTGTAAATAAGAATTTGTTCTTAACTGACTTGCCTAGTTAAATAAAGGTAAAATAAAATCCTAAGAACTATTTCACAGCAATTATTTTCCTCTCTGCTTTGCCGTTCTTACCACACTATTTCACACCTGTGACATAATTACTGGCATTTGAGGGAATTTTCCTTTCTGGTGTGGCTATAGGCGGTTAATTCTGTTGAAAGCTCTGTGCCCTAGTTGAAGAGGCTTATCAGGGGGATTCTACAGAGAGGAGATAACCTCTGAGACTGTGGTGGAGCTGCTGTTGCTGCTAATGATTTGAGTCTCTTTTTTACCTCCCTCTCTCTTTCTTGCAACTCTCTCCCATCCTCCCTTCCTCCCTCTCTCTTTCTCTCTATTCTCTCTCGCTATATATATCTCCCCCCCTCTCTCTCTCTCTCTCTCTCTCTCTCTCTCTCTCTCTCTCTCTCTATTTATATATATATCTCCTCTCTCTCTCTCTCTTTTCCACCACCAGGATCACCAGACCATTCTAAGAGCCTGGGCGGTGAAAGACTTTGCCCCAAACTGCCCCCTGTATGTCCAGATCCTCAAACCTGAGAACAAGTTCCACGTCAAGTTTGCAGGTCAGATTCAGAGCATTGAGTGTGGGATTCGTTGGGATGGCTGAGCGTGTGTGCATGTGTGTGCGTCCGTACGCATATGTGTGTGCAGTTGTGTGCATATGGGTATTTTATAAATATGTGGTCCTCTGTAGCTCAGCTGGTAGAGCACGGCGCTTGTAACGCCAAGGTAGTGGGTTCGATCCCCGGGACCACTCATACACAAAAAAAAAATGTATGCACGCATGATTGTAAGTCGCTTTGGATAAAAGCTGCTAAATGGCATATTATTATTATTATAAATAATGGGGCCAATGTGTGACATTGGGATAAATATTTTCAAATGGTTTAAAAATAATAATAATGCAGTACCACATTTGTACTTAGAGGAATAAAAGTGAATATATGCAACTTGGCCCATAACTCCACCTATACAGCAACATAGGCCTAGGACTATACATCCTTTAAGCAGGGTTCATACAGACATTGGCAAGTCAAATTCAAGGACTTTCAGGGACTTTTTCAAGTACTTAATTATAATTTTCAAGGACCTCAATGTTATACAATTGTATAATTTATATAATTGTACATACAGTGGGGAGAACAAGTATTTGATACACTGCCGATTTTACAGGTTTTCCTACTTACAAAGCATGTAGAGGTCTGTAATATTTATCATAGGTACACTTCAACTGTGAGAGACGGAATTTAAAAACAAAAATCCAGAAAATCACATTGTATGATTTTTAAGTAATTAATTTGCATTTTATTGCATGACATAAGTATTTGATCACCTACCAACCAGTAAGAATTCCGGCTCTCACAGACCTGTTAGTTTTTCTTTAAGAAGCCCTCCTGTTCTCCACTCATTACCTGTATTAACTGCACCTGTTTGAACTCGTTACCTGTATAAAAGACACCTGTCCAAACACTCAATCAAACAGACTCCAACCTCTCCACAATGGCCAAGACCAGAGAGCTGTGTAAGGACATCAGGGATACAATTGTAGACCTGCACAAGGCTGGGATGGGCTACAGGACAATAGGCAAGCAGCTTGGTGAGAAGACAACATCTGTTGGCCCAATTATTAGAAAATAGAAGAAGTTCAAGATGATGGTCAATCAACCTCGGCCTGGGGCTCCATGCAAGATCTCACCTCGTGGGGCATCAATGATCATGAGGAAGGTGAAGGATCAGCCCAGAACTACATGGCAGGACCTGGTCAATGACCTGAAGAGAGCTGGGACCACAGTCTCAAAGAAAACCATTAGTAACACACTACGCCGTCATGGATTAAAATCCTGCAGCGCACGCAAGGTCCCCCTGCTCAAGCCAGCGCATGTCCAGGCCCTAGTCTGAAGTTTGCCAATGACCATCTGGATGATCCAGAGGAGAAATGGGAGAAGGTCATGTGGTCTGATGAGACAAAAATAGAGCTTTTTGGTCTAAACTCCACTCGCCGTGTTTGGAGGAAGAAGAAGGATGAGTACAACCCCAAGAACACCATCCCAACCGTGAAGCATGGAGGTGGAAACATCATTCTTTGGGGATGCTTTTCTGCAAAGGGGACAGGACGACTGCACCGTATTGAGGGGAGGATGGATGGGGCCATGTATCGCGAGATCTTGGCCAACAACCTCCTTCCCTCAGTAAGAGCATTGAAGATTGGTCGTGGCTGGGTCTTCCAGCATGACAACGACCTGAAACACACAGCCAGGGCAACTAAGGAGTGGCTCCGTAGGAAGCATCTCAAGGTCCTGGAGTGGCCTAGCCAGTCTCCAGACCTGAACCCAATAGAAAATCTTTGGAGGGAGCTGATAGTCCGTATTGCCCAGCGACAGCCCCGAAACCTGAAGGATCTGGAGAAGGTCTGAATGGAGGAGTGGGCCAAAATCCCTGCTGCAGTGTTTGCAAACCTGGTCAAGACCTACAGGAAACGTATGATCTCTATAATTGCAAACAAAGGTTTCTGTACCAAATATTAAGTTCTGTTTTTCTGACGTATCAAATACTTATGTCATGCAATAAAATGCAAATGAAT
Source organism: Coregonus clupeaformis (assembly GCF_020615455.1). Lineage (NCBI taxonomy): Eukaryota > Metazoa > Chordata > Actinopteri > Salmoniformes > Salmonidae > Coregonus > Coregonus clupeaformis. The sequence continues at coordinate 55,200 of NW_025535348.1, read as the reverse complement.
TACTTAAAAATCATACAATGTGATTTTCTGGATTTTTGTTTTAGATTCCGTCTCTCACAGTTGAAGTGTACCTATGATAAAAATTACAGACCTCTACATGCTTTGTAAGTAGGAAAACCTGCAAAATTGGCAGTGTATCAAATACTTGTTCTCCCCACTGTATACCCCCTTGCCAATGCATTGATATTGAAATTATTATTATTATTGTAAAATATGTGAGAATAATGTGGAAATTGCCTAACAAAATATATTGGATGCATGCATGCCGTTTTTTCTGTAGCCTATGTGGCCAACGCATGCACACATAATAAAGCCATGAATAGCGGTAGCATTAAAATCTCACCATCGCTTTTTTTATAATGACAAAGTGACCAATAACCAGGTTCCTTTTTTAATGGAAGGATTTGTATGTAAAGTCAAGTTGAAGCCAACATTAGATGTTGTCGTCCTCATAATAACCGTACGTGGTTTTACCGCAACAGAGTAGTGCAACACCAACAGAGTAGTGCAACACCCTTCCATTGAAGTGGCGGGAAACAAACGAAAGTGAACACATCTCTCACAAAAATGGATCAAATATGAAATCACAGATAATTAATTATAAGGAAGCAGGAGAACTTATAAATTCTCTACAATAATTACGAGGACTTTTCAAGCACCAAATTGAAGAAATGTCAGATTTTCAAGGTAGGCCTATTACATCAAGCCCCTTGTATTGTGTAAAATTGCAGGTCTAACATGGAAACCAATATGTATTTGTCATGTTATTTCATTACCAGATCATATGGTAAATAAGCCCACTAGGCTTTGTAATTTGTTGTCATTATATACAGAATAATTAATAGGAAGAGCGTTGGGTGTTGCGCAACAGTCTATCCTACACAATTGCGGACAATAGGCTGAGTGTCCAATCCGAGGCACAAAAAACATCTGAAAACATTAACTCATTACCTTGATGCTTTCTCTGTTAAATCTAATGAGACCCTGCTGTAAATCAAGCGGACAACAACAGATGATGAACATCAATTCGCTAGGGATATTAGATCCAACATGATTCAACAGGGGCGGCAGGTAGCTTAGTGGGTAAGAGCGTTGTGCCAGTAACCGAAAGGTCGCTGGTTCTAATCCCCGAGCCGACTAGGTGAAAAATCTGCCGATGTGCCCTTGAGCAAGGCACTTAACCCTAATTGCTCCTGTAAATCGCTCTGCATAAGAGCGTCTGCTAAATGACTAAACATTTAAATGAAGCCAGGCACAACTGTCTTGAATGAGACACCAAAATATTATTGACATTTCTCGCAAACAATTTTTTTTCCAGCACTTGGGCTGTTGTTGCATTGCATGCACTATCACAACAGCTGTTCATCACTTGACTGTCATTCAGAACATTCCTTCCTGGATCAGATGATGATGTGTGAAAATATCGCAGCGTAACTAATCAGCTGGACACTAAATGTGCATCCAACAAGTGTTATGCATCATTATTGAAGAACCACATTAATGACAGTATCGATTTAGGTTTTAAGTATCAAGGTAATATGAGTTTCGGTTAGCAATAGCATACATCATTTTGGATTTGTGTGCCCATGAAAACTGTTTCCACCCCCTGACATAAGGAGACACAAAATGTTACATAGTTACACTGCATTTCTGAGATCTCTATAAAAAACTGTCCGACAGCTAGATCCAGGATTCTTACAGGGTTCAAGTTCAATGTTTAACTGATTAATGCTTAATATATAATATAATGACAATTTACACTGCCATAAATGCAAGGACATAAAAGTAATGTTTTATGTCACATGATTTCGGACAAAAAAAAGACACCAACCATGATAAAGGTTTAAACAAGTTTTAAATCAACTGGTGAATTTGATTGAATATAGCTATGATCCCCCTTATATCTTAATGTAATGACTTGAAAAAAATTGGCAGATTATTATCAATGACTTATCAACAGCTGTAACAAGTTGTCCAGAGTAGGAAATCCTCACTGGTATCCTAGCTTAGAGAAAGACCCATATGTGTCTTTCTCTGTTCCAGCATACTATGAACTGACAGCCATTTCCCCAGAGTTTCTGATCTGCTTGATTAAAGTCCTGTCTCATTTTCAACCTGAGCACCTCCTGTGATTTATGAGACTCTTTGCAGGTGTATTCAATGCATTTCCTATCAGACGAGATAGTATAAAGCTGTATACCCCATTCCATTCTCTCCGGCTCTCCCGTGATGGACAGATTGTGTTGGCAGCGTGTCTGGGAGGAGTAATTTTATTAGCATGGACACTTTGCCTCCTGGGAAACAAAGCCTTCTCCTGTTCAGCAGACCCTCATAAAGCACCAATCAAGCAGCACTTGTTAGGAATAGGAGGAGAGAGAATGATGAGCAGGCAGAGACTTGACTTTTCTCCTTCTGTGTCTCTCTCAATTCAATTCAAAGTGGCTTTACTGCTCTTAAACACTAGTAAAACTAAATGCATGCTCTTCAACCGAACGCTGCTTGCACCCGCCCACCCGACTAGAATCACTACTCTCGACGGGTCTGACCTAGAGTATGTGGACAACTACAAATATCTAGGTGTCTGGTTAGACTGTAAACTCTCCTTCCAGACTCACATTAAGAATCTCCAATCCAAAGTTAACTCTAGAATCGGTTTCCTATTTCGCAACAAAGCCTCCTTCACTCATGCTGCCAAACATGCCCTCGTAAAACTGACTATCCTACCGATCCTTGACTTCGGCGATGTCATTTACAAAATAGCCTCCAACACTCTACTCAGCAAATTGGATATAGTCTATCACAGTGCCATCCGTTTTGTCTCCAAAGCCCCATATAATACCCACCACTGTGACCTGTACGCGCTTGTTGGCTGGTCCTCACTACATATTCGTCGCCAAACCCACTGGCTCCAGGCCATCTATAAATCACTGCTAGGCAAATCCCCACCTTATCTTAGCTCATTGGTCACCATAGCAACACCCACCCGTAGTCTGCGCTCCAGCAGGTATATCTCACTGGTCATCCCCAAAGCCAACACCTCCTTTGGCCGCAATTCCTTCCAGTTCTCTGCTGCCAATGACTGGAACAAATTGCAAAAATCTCTGAAGCTGGAGACACTTATCTCCCTCACTAACTTTAAGCATCAGTTGTCAGAGCACCTTACCGATCACTGCACCTGTACACAGCCCATCTGAAATTAGCCCGCCCAACTACCTCATCCCTATATTGTTATTTATTTTGCTCATTTGTACCCCAGTATCTCTATTTGCACATCATCTCTTGCACATCTATCATTCCAGTGTTCATACTAATTGTAATTATTTTGCACTATAGCCTATTTATTGCCTTACCTCCATAACTTGCTACATTTGCACACACTGTATATATATGTATTTCTGTTGTATTTTTGACTTTGTTTTGTTTTACCCCATATGTAACTCTGTGTTGTTGTTTTTATCGCACTGCTTTGCTTTATCTTGGCCAGGTCGCAGTTGTAAATGAGAACTTGTTCTCAACTGGTTTACCTGGTTAAATAAAGGTTAAATAAAAAAAATAAAAAATATAAAAAATGGGAAACATATGTTTACATTGCCAAAGCAAGTGAAATAAGCAATAAACAAACGTGAGAAGAAACAAAAAAAAACATAAACCAAAAAATATTTGAATTTAACAGTAAACATTGCACTCACAAAGGTTTCAAAAATATAAAGGCATTTCAAGTGTTATATTATCAGCTATGTAGAGTGTTTTAACAATTATAGTATGAATAGTAGGGGAAGATAAATAAACATAGAAATATTGGTGGTATTTACAATGCTCTCAAAAGCAAGGCCATGCTCACTGAGTCTGTACATAGTCAAAGCTTTCCATAATTCTGGGTCAGTCACAGTGGTCAGTTATTCTGCCACTGGGTACTCTCTGTTTAGGGCCAAATAGCATTCCAGTTTGCTCTGTTTTTTGGTAAATTCTTTCCAATGTGTCAAGTAATTATATATTTTTTGTTTTCTCATGATTTGGTTGGGTCTAATTGTGTTGCTGTCCTGGGGCTCTGTGGGGACTGTTTGTGTTTGTGAACAGAGCCCAAGTGTCACGCCCTGGCTCTAGGGACTCTTTTATGTTGAGCCAGGGTGTGTAGAGTCTATGTTTTGTGTTCTTTGTTTCAGTTTCTAGTTCATGTGTATCTATGTTGGCCGGGGTGGTTCTCAATCAGAGGCAACGAGAATCAGCTGTTGCTTGTTGTCTACTTAGGCAGCCTGTTTGGCACAGTGTATTGTGGGATCTTGTTCCGTGTATGGTTTGTGTTTTGTTACCAAGGACTTCACGTATCGTTTTGTTGTTTTGTTCGTGTGGTGAATTAAATAATAAAGTATGTTCGCATTCCACGCTGCGCATTGGTCCAATCCTTTCGACGATCGTGACAGAAGATCCCACCTATACTGGACCAAGCAGCGTGTTTCGGAGCTAACGCCGGGTAAGGAGATGGAGAAGTTGGCGATGGCCCAGGTGGGCCAATGGTGGTCCTGGGAGGACATGTTCGAGGGCAGAGGACCATGGGCAAAGGTTAAAGCCTTGGCGAGAGAGGAGGTACGGAGCCAACAGTGTCGTCGTCGGACAGGCGAGAGGCAACCCCAATACATTTTTAGGGGGGGGCACATGGCATGGACGACGGGGCTGCTGGAGGCAGATAAGGGGCGAGTTTGTGGACGAGGAGAGAAGGCCACCGGGTTACGGGAGCCATTGGTGATTAGAGGGAGGGAAAGTGTAGAGGCACGGCGAGAGGTACTGAAGTGTGTTGCCAGTCCGGTCCGGCCCGTTCCTGATCCCCGTATAAGGCCAGTGGTGTGTGTTCCCAGTGCGGTCCGGCCTGTTCCTGTCCCTCGCACCAAGCCGGCCTGTTCCTGCTCCCCGCACCAAGCCTGTGGTGCGCATCGTCAGCCCGGCCCGGCCCGTTCCTGCTCCCCGCACCAAGCCAGGGGTGCGCGTCGTCAGCCCGGTCCGGCCCGTTCCTGCTCCCCGCACCAAGCCTGTGGTGCGCGTCGTCAGCCCGGTCCGGCCCATTCCTGCTCCCCGCACCAAGCCTGTGGTGCGCGTCGCCAGCCCGCCCGGCCTGTTCCTGATCCCCGTATAAGGCCAGTGGTGTGTGTTCCCAGTGCGGTCCAGCCTGTTCCTGTCCCTCGCACCAAGCCGGCCTGTTCCTGCTCCCCGCACCAAGCCTGTGGTGCGCATCGTCAGCCCGGCCCGGCCCGTTCCTGCTCCCCGCACCAAGCCAGGGGTGCGCGTCGTCAGCCCGGTCCGGCCCGTTCCTGCTCCCCGCACCAAGCCTGTGGTGCGCGTCGTCAGCCCGGTCCGGCCCATTCCTGCTCCCCGCACCAAGCCTGTGGTGCGCGTCGCCAGCCCGCCCGGCCTGTTCCTGCTCCCCGCACCAAGCCTGTGGTGCGCATCGTCAGCCCGGCTCGTTCCTGCTCCCCGCACCAAGCCAGGGGTGCGCATCGTCAGCCCGGTCCGGCCCATTCCTGCTCCCCGCACCAAGCCTGTGGTGCGCGTCGTCAGCCCGGTCCGGCCCATTCCTGCTCCCCGCACCAAGCCTGTGGTGCGCATCGTCAGCCCGGTCCGGCCCGTTCCTGCTCCCCGCACCAAGCCAGGGGTGCGCGTCATCAGCCCGGTCCGGCCCATTCCTGCTTCCCACACCAAGCCTGGGGTGCGTGTCGTCAGTCCGGCACAGCCCGTGCCCGGTTCACCGGTGCCTGGTCAGGTACCGGTCAGCTGCTCCACACCGGAGCCTAAGCAATCCGCTCCACCGATGTCCAGTCCAGCTCCACCGATGTCCAGTCCGGGGGGGTTATTAGAGGGTGGTGGTCACGCCCGGAGCCGGATCCGCCTCCGAGGAGGAATGCCCACCCGGCCCTCCCCTGTTCGGTTTATGTTTGGCGCGGTCGCGCGCCTTTGGGGGGGGGTACTGTCACGCCCTGGCTCTAGGGACTCTTTTATGTTGAGCCAGGGTGTGTAGAGTCTATGTTTTGTGTTCTTTGTTTCAGTTTCTAGTTCATGTGTATCTATGTTGGCCGGGGTGGTTCTCAATCAGAGGCAACGAGAATCAGCTGTTGCTTGTTGTCTCTGATTGGGAACCATACTTAGGCAGCCTGTTTGGCACAGTGTATTGTGGGATCTTGTTCCGTGTATGGTTTGTGTTTTGTTACCAAGGACTTCACGTATCGTTTTGTTGTTTTGTTCGTGTGGGGAATTAAATAATAAAGTATGTTCGCATTCCACGCTGCGCATTGGTCCAATCCTTTCGACGATCGTGACACCAAGGACCAGCTTGCTTAGGGGACTCTTTTCTAGGTTAATCTCTCTGTAGGTGATGGCTTTGTTATGGAAGGTTTGGGAATCACTTCCTTTTAGGTGGTTATAGAATTTAACGGTTATTTTCTGGATTTTGATAATTAGCAGGTATTGGCCTAATTCTGCTCTGCATGCATTATTTGGTGTTTTTACGTTGTACATGGACAGAAGATGTTTTTGCAGAATTCTGCATGCAGAGAAGATGACGGCGGAGAAGATGTCTGCCGTTTTACAGCCCTCTAACCAATTGTACTATTATGTGTTTTTTTTTCGCGTTATTTGTAATTTATTCTGTACATAATGTTTTTGCCACCGACTCTTATGACCAAAAAGAGCTTCTGGATATCAGGACAGCGATTACTCACCTCGTATTGGACGAATATTTTTTCTTCAACGAGTCGGACGCAAAGGATATTCTACAGACACCCGACAAGGCCCAAATCCCCGTCATTCGCATGAGAAAGAGACTGAGATATCGTGGACGTAGGTCGGGGTGCCTTGTAAGGATCCGACGGCGAGCGAGTAATCTGCCTCTTCCATCAATCCTATTAGCCAATGTTCAATCATTTGAGAACAAATTGGATGACCTAAGACTAAGGTTATCCTACCAACGGGACATTAAAAACTGTAATATCTTATGTTTCACCGAACGGCTGACTCCGGTAAGACAAGGGGTGGCGGTCTGTGTATATTTTTAAACAACAGCTGGTGCATAAAATCTAATACTAAGGAAGTCTCTAGGTTTTGCTCGCCTGAGGTAGAGAATCTCATGATAAACTGTAGACCACACTATTTACCAAGAGAGTTTTCATCTATATTTTTTGTAGCTGTCTACCTACCCCCACAAACCGATGCTGGCACTACGATTGCACTCAATGAGCTGTACAAGGTCATAAGCAGACAGGAAAACGCTCATCCAGAGGCAGCGCTCCTAGTGGCCGGGGACTTTAATGCAGGGAAACTTAAATCAGTTCTGCCTAATTTCTATCAGCATGTTAAATGTGCAACCAGAGGGAAAAAAACTCTAGACCACCTTTACTCCACACAGAGAGACGCATACAAAGCTCTCCCTCGCCCTCCATTTGGCAAGTCTGACCATAACTCTATCCTCCTGATTCCTGCTTATAAGCAAAAACTAAAGCAGGAATCACCAGTGACTCGGTGAATAAAAAAGTGGTCAGATGACGCAGGACTGTTTTGCTAGCACAGACTGGAATATGTTCAGAGATTCTTCAGATAGCATTGAGGAGAACACCCCATCAGTCACCGGCTTCATCAATAAGTGCATCGATGACGTCGTCCCCACAGTGACCGTACGTACATACCCCAACCAGAAGCCATGGATTACAGGCAACATCCGCACTGACCTAAAGGGTAGAGCTGCCACTTTGAAGGAGCGGGACTTTAACCCGGAAGCTTATAAGAAATCCTGCTATGCCCTCCGACGAACCATCAAACAGGCAAAGAGTCAATACAGGACTAAGATCGAATCATACTACACCGGCTCTGATGCTCGTCAGATGTGACAGGGCTTGAAAACTATTACAGACTACAAAGGGAAGCATAGCCACGAACTGCCCAGTGACACAAGCCTACCAGACGAGCTAAATCACTTCTATGCTCGCTTCGAGGCAAGCAACACTGAAGCATGCATGAGAGCATCAGCTGTTCCGGATGACTATGTGATCATGCTCTCCGTAGCCGATGTGAGTAAGACTTTTAAGCAGGTCAACATTCACAAGGCCGCAGGGCCAGATGGATTACCAGGACGTGTACTCCGAGCATGTGCTGACCAACTGGCAAGTGTCTTCACTGACATTTTCAACATGTCCCTGACTGAGTCTGTAATACCAACATGTTTCAAGCAGACCACCCTGTGCCCAAGGACAGTAAGATAACCTGCCTAAATGACTACCGACCCGTAGCACTCACGTCTGTAGCCATGAAGTGCTTTGAAAGGCTGGTCATGGTTCACATCAACACCATTATCCCAGAAACCCTAGACCCACTCCAATTTGCATACCGCCCCAACAGATCCACAGATGATGCAATCTCTATTGCACTCCACACTGCCCTTTCCCACCTGGACAAGAGGAACACCTACGTGAGAATGCTATTCATTGACTACAGCTCAGCGTTCAACACCATAGTGCCCTCAAAGCTCATCACTAAGCTAAGGATCCTGGGACTAAACACCTCCCTCTGCAACTGGATCCTGGACTTCCTGACGGGCCACCCCCAGGTGGTAAGGGTACGTAACAACACGTCTGCCACGCTGATCCTCAACATGGGGGCCCCTCACGGGTGCGTGCTCAGTCTCCTCCTGTACTCCCTGTTCACCCATGACTGCATGGCCAGGCACGACTCCAACACCATCATTAAGTTTGCTGACGACACAACAGTGGTAGGACTGATCACCGACAACGATGAGACAGCCTATAGGGAGGAGGTCAGAGACCTGGTCGTGTGGTGCCAGGATAACAACCTCTCCCTTAACGTGATCAAGACAAAGGAGATGATTGTGGACTACAGGAAAAAAAAGAGGACTGAGCACGTCCCCACTCATCGACGGGCTGTAGTGGAACAGGTTGAGAGCTTCAAGTTCCTTGGTGTCCACATCACCAACGAACTATCATGGTCCAAACACACCGAGACAGTCGTGAAGAGGGCACAACAAAACCTATTCCCCATCAGGAGACTGAAAAGATTTTGCATGGGTCCTCAGATCCTCAAAAAGTTATACAGCTGCACCATCGAGAGCTTCCTGACTGGTTGCATCACCGCCTGGTATGGCAACTGCTCGGCCTCCGACCGCAAGGCACTACAGAGGGTAGTGCGTACGGCCCAGTACATCACTGGGGTCAAGCTTCCTGCCATCCAGGACCTCTATACCAGGCGGTGTCAGAGGAAGGCCCTAAAAATTTCAAAGACTCCAGCCACCCTAGTCATAGACTGTTCTCTCTGCTACCGCACGGCAAGCGGTACCGGAGCGCCAAGTCTAGGTCCAAAAGGCTTCTCAACAGCTTCTACCCCCAAGCCATAAGACTCCTGAACAGCTAATCATGGCTACCTGGACTATTTGCACCCCCAAGTATTTTTAGCCAGATCCTAATTGGTATGTCGAATTTTATGTTCCTTTTGATGCCGTAGAAGTCCCTTCTTGCCTTGTCTCTCAGAACGTTCACAGCTTTGTAGAAGTTACCTGTGGTGCTGATGTTTAGGCCGAGGTAGGTATCGTTTTTTGTGTGCCCTAGGGCAACGGTGACTAGATGGAATTTGTATTTGTGGTCCTGGCAACTGGGCTTTTTTTGGAACATCATTATTTTTGTCTTACTGAGATTACTGTCAGGGCCCAGGTCTGACAGAATCTGTGCAGAAGATCTAGGTGCTGCTGAAGGCCCTCCTTGGTTGGGGACAGAAGCACCAGATCATCAGCAAACAGTAGACATTTGACTTCAGATTCTAGTAGGGTGAGGCCGGGTGCTGCAGACTGTTCTAGTGCCCTCGCCAATTCGTTGATATATATGTTGAAGAGGGTGGGGCTTAAGCTGCATCCCTATCTCACCCCACGGCCCTGTGAAAAGAAATGTGTGTGTTATTTGCCCATTTTAACTGCACACTTGTTGTTTGTGTAAATGGATTTTACAATGTCGTATGTATTTCCCCCAACACCACTTTCCATCAATTTGTGTAGAAGAACCTCATGCAAAATTGATTCAAAAGCTTTTTTGAAATCAACAAAGCATGAGAAGACTTTGCCTTTGTTTTGGTTTGTTTGTATGTCAATTAGGGTGTGCAGGGTGAATACGTGGTCTGTCGTACGGTAATTTGGTAAAAAGCCAATTTGACATTTGCTCAGTGCTTTGTTTTCACTGAGGAAATGTACAAGTCTGCTGTTAATGATAATTCAGAGGATTTTCCCAAGGTTGCTGTGGACGCATATCCCACGGTAGTTATTGGGGTCAAATTTGTCTCCACTTTTGTGGATTGGGGTGATCAGTCCTTGGTTTCAAATATTGGGGAAGATGCCAGAGCTGAGGATGATGTTAAAGAGTTTAAGTATAGCCAATTTAAATTTGTGTTCTGTATATTTTATCATTTAATTTAGGATACCATCAACACCACAGGCCTTTTTGGGTTGGGTTTGTATTTTGCACTATAGTTCATTGTAGCTCTCTCTCACTCTGTCTCTCTCTCTCTCTCCACTATCGCACTTATCTCACTGCAGCCTCGGGGACGTCAAACTCAATCCTATTTTCCGGCTTTCATCCAAGCTTTCTCGATTCATGATTAATATTTTATCCCATTACCTTTGTCAAGGAAATCCAGTTTATATCACTACTGCAGAGTATCTGCCTACTTAATATGCTTCCTGTAGGCAGGATGTCATCTATCAGCCTTGCTTTACCTTTTTACAGTCTGAATTCCATCGGAATACATTGGTTTGTTATTAGTTTAGGCTGGGGCATTACCAATGAGATGGAATAGCATGAAGCTGCTTTTTCTCTTCTCCTATGTCTGCCTATCTACTCTACTCTGCTGCTTATCTCAGTCACACGCCAGTCCTGGAGGTCTGAGGAGAGCTCTGTGGCGAGGTGATTTCTGCTTGGTGTTGTAGGGCAGAATGTTGAATATTATGATATTGGCTAGCCAAAATTACATGGTCCGAGGCAAATGTTGGTGTTTAAGGGGTACTTGAAATGTCTAATTTGCATATCTTTGATGTGATTGGGGAAGGACTGCATGTGCAGTACTGTGAACACTAAATCAAACACCTTTGTGCAAGGTTTTAATTCCTTTCATTGTGTTTCTTCGTACGTTTTCTTTTCAGATAAATCAATTTAGTTGTGAAAAGAAATGTTGAATGTGTTCCAGTCTGGATCTCTTAGTATTAAGTGGAGGAATGTGTCGTAGATAGAAAATCTACTAGTGCTTCTACAGTTAGCTTGCATAGGGGATAGTAGCTACATTAAATAGAGCTGAAATGCTACCTGAATCACAATGAAGCCAATATCACAGAGAGGAATGGTTTCGCAACATTTCAATTTACCCCAAAATTCGATAAATTAATACACGTGAGTCAATTCAACAGACACAGCCAATCTCTTCATATTAAGACAATAAAGCCACTACATAATACAGTGTCCTTCCTGTCAGTGGTCATGTAACCAGAGTGGAGGAAACTGGAGGAATCACTCAATATGCAGCAATGGGCTTTTAGTGGCGTGAACAGGCATGTTGTGACAGGGTGCTGAATCCCCTCGCTAAGTGCCAGTGTGGGTGGCACTAATGAGACGCAGTGGAGCCTTATTTAATTTGTTTGATGTTTTTTTTTGTGTATTATTAACCCGTCCACTTTGGAAGACACATCAATTTTTATTTGTTTTGCTTTTCTGCTACATATACATACATTTTACATAAACATTTTACATATACATTTTACATACACATTTTGCATACACATTTTACATACATGGTACTTTTATATAAAGCAATCACATAACAATAATACATTACCAGACATAAACTCTTTAATCCCATCCTTTAGCCACTCTCAGCCCATCCCACCTATCACCATAGACCACCCTCGTTTGGTTCCATGTGCCATATATTTTTCAATTGTGCTGTGATCTTTTACATACATTTTGAACCTTTCTAATCGTATAGTATCCACAGATTGTTAGCTAAAGATTAAAACTTTTCCTACGAGTATTATTATATTATTTATTGACTGACTATGGCTTACCAAATCGCCCAACACTGCTATTTGTAAGGTTCATTTTAAGTGAATGTTGTGATTTTTTAACCATTCCTGAACCTGTGACCAGAAACAAGCTACATAGGGGCAATACCAGAATAAATGATCTAGTGATTCTGTCTGTTCGCAGCAAAATCTACAGAGCTGAGATTGTTGTATGCCCCATATATATAGCATTCTGTTGGTGGCAAGAATTTTGTACTCGAAGTGTTGAATCAAGTGTTGTTTTTTGTACCAGTTCATCGAAAATCTCTTCCCATTTATTTTGCAACCTGTATGGGGCAGCTGTCAACATTTTTGTCCTCAAATGAAACTGCTATGTGTTTCTATTTATGCCAATTCCTTTCAGCCAATTTGTATCTTTAATATATGGCAGGTAAACAAGTTCCCTACCTTCTCCCTTTTCCACTTGCCTCCTCCATTTTTGTGGTAATGCTGCAATCAGTTGGTTATAAGTTTGGATTGAGCAGACATTCCCATATATTTTCAATAGCTGCATATATGACATAACCCCACCATTTATATTCATACCATATAAAAATAAAAATAAACATTAAGAATGGTTTTTTATTAATCAGTATATTTGAATTTAACCATAACATTTGTTGTAATATTTGTTCTATCTTTTCTGGAGGATAAATCTGAAATTGTAACCAGCTTTGTATGGCTTGTTTAAGAAAGGGTGATACTTTAAACAAAATTTCATTTTCAATTAGTTGGAAATGAGAAGTTGTAATCTGTATAAAGGCAAAAAGGCCATTTTTGAACAAAAGATGAGCCTTTCTTAATAATCTACTGGAGAACAATTTTGGGTTTAAGTATAATTTATGTATGAGTGAAGCTTTTAATGAGAGGCTTAAAGCTTTAATATTTAAACTCATATTCATTATATAAATAGGCACGTTTAATTTTGTCTGGCTTAGCATTCCAAATAAAATTTAATATTTTTTGCTCATATGATTTAAAAAACGAGTCGTCTGGAGTAGGCAGCGCCATTAGTAAGTAAGTAAACTATGATAGGACCAAAGAGTAAATCAATGTGATTTTTCCATAAATAGTGTGACACTCTGGCTCCACGGACCTTGATATTTGAGCCAGGGTTGTTTAGTTTCATTGTTTGGGTGTATTTCTATGTTGGGGATTTCTGGTTGTGCATTTTCTATGTTTGGTTAATTGTTCTTGATTAGTCGTATGACTCCCAATCGGAGGTAACGAGTGTCAGCTGTCGGCTCGTTATCTCTGATTGGGAGCCATATTTATACTGTGTGAGTTCACTTTGTGTTGTGGGTTATTGTTTCTTTGTTGCTGTTAGTAGTATTCAGTATAGAACTTCACGGATCGTCATTTGTTGTTTTCTTCGTGGTTGCTTTAAGTTAATAAAGTCATCATGTTCACTCGCAACGCTGCGCATTGGTCCGCTTCCTTAGACGATCGTGACAGAATAACCCACCAAAAAAGGACCAAGCAGCGCGTCCAGGAGCAAGGGGTCTGGACACAGGAGTTATGGATGCCTCCTAAGGACTTTTGGACATGGGAGGAGATTCGGGCTGGAAAGGGTCCTTGGGCACAACCGGAGGAACATCATCGCCCTCGTGAAGAGCTGGAGGCAGCTGCAGCCGAGAGGAGGTGGTCTGAGGAGGAATATCACCGCCCTCGTGAAGAGCTGGAGGCAGCTGCAGCCGAGAGGAGGTGGTATGAAGAGGAAGCGCGGAGTCGAGGCTGGAAGCCCGTGGTTACTCCCCAAAACATTTTTGGGGGGGGGCACATGGCTTGGGCGCCTGGGCAGCAGGAGGCTGCCACAGGGAGAAAAGGAGAGAGGGCTATCGGATTACGGGAGCCATTGGCGAGTAGAGGGAGGGAAGTTGTTGTGGCACGGCATGAGAGACTGAAGTGTGTTCCCAGTCTGGTCCGGTCCGTTCTTGATCCCCAGTTAAGGCCAGTGGTGGGTGTTCCCGGTACGGTCCGGCCTGTTCCTACTCCACGCACCAGGTCCACGATGTGCGTCGCCAGCCGGCCTGAACTGGCCGTCTGCCCAACGGCGCCTGAACTGCCCGTCTGCCCAACGCCGTCTGAACTGCCCGTCTGCCCAACGCCGTCTGAACTGCCCGTCTGCCCAACGGCGCCTGAACTGCCCGGCTGCCCAACGCCGTCTGAACTGCCCGTCTGCCCAACGCCGTCTGAACTGCCCGTCTGCCCAACGCCGTCTGAACTGTCCGTCTGCCCAACGCCGTCTGAACTGCCCGTCTGTACTGAGCCTGCAAAGCCGCCCGTCTGCCATGAGCCTTCAGAGCCGTCCGCCAGACCGGAGCCGCTAGAGCTCTCCGCCAGACAGGATCAGCCAGAGCCTTCCGCCAGACAGGATCAGCCAGAGCCTTCCGGCCAGACAGGAGCAGCCAGAGCCTTCCGCCAGACAGGAGCAGCCAGAGCCTTCCGCCAGACAGGAGCAGCCAGAGCCTTCCGTCAGACCGGATCAGCCAGAGCCTTCCGCCAGACAGGATCAGCCAGAGCCTTCCGCCAGCCATGAGCAGCCAGACCCGTCAGCCAGCCATGAGCAGCCAGATCCGTCAGCCAGCCATGAGCAACCAGATCCGTCAGCCAGCCATGAGCAGCCAGACCCGTCAGCCAGCCATGAGCAGCCAGACCCGTCAGCCAGCCATGAGCAGCCAGATCCTCAGCCAGCCGCGAGCAGCCAGATCCGTCAGCCAGCCACGAGCAGCCAGATCCGTCAGCCAGCCATGAGCAGCCAGATCCGTCAGCCAGCCACGAGCAGCCAGATCCGTCAGCCCGCCAGGATCCGCCAGATCCGTCAGCCAGCCAGGATCCGCCAGAGCCGTCCTGCCAGGATCCGCCAGAGCCGTCCCAGCCAGGATCCGCCAGAGCTGTCCAGCCAGGATCCGCCAGAACCGTCTAGCCAGGATCCGCCAGAGCCGTCCAGCCAGGATCCGCCAGAGCCGTCCAGCAAGGATCCGCCAGAGCCGTCCAGCCAGGATCCGCCAGAGCCGTCCAGCCAGGATCCGCCAGAGCCGTCCAGCCAGGATCCGCCAGAGCCGTCCAGCCAGGATCCGCCAGAGCCGTCCAGCCTGGATCCGCCAGAGCCGTCCCGCCAGGATCCGCCAGAGCCGTCCCGCCAGGATCCGCCAGAGCCGTCCCGCCAGGATCCGCCAGAGCCAGCCAGCCAGGATCCGCCATCTGGTCAGGTACTGCCCCTTAGTCCGGTACTGCCCCGTAGTCCGGTGCCGCCCTATAATCCAGTGGGGTTTAGTTGGGGGTGGTCATGAGGAAGGGAATACGGAAGCGGATAGTGACTAAGGTGGGGTGGGGACCACGACCTGGGCCAGAGCCGCCACCAGGGACAGACGCCCTACCCAGACCCTCCCCGAGACTGTATGCTGGTGCGCCCGGAGGTCGCACCTTTAGGGGGGTAATGTGACACTCTGGCTCCACGGACCTTGATATTTGAGCCAGGGTTGTTTAGTTTCATTGTTTGGGTGTATTTCTATGTTGGGGATTTCTGGTTGTGCATTTTCTATGTTTGGTTAATTGTTCTTGATTAGTCGTATGACTCCCAATCGGAGGTAACGAGTGTCAGCTGTCGGCTCGTTATCTCTGATTGGGAGCCATATTTATACTGTGTGAGTTCACTTTGTGTTGTGGGTTATTGTTTCTTTGTTGCTGTTAGTAGTATTCAGTATAGAACTTCACGGATCGTCATTTGTTGTTTTCTTCGTGGTTGCTTTTAGTTAATAAAGTCATCATGTTCACTCGCAACGCTGCGCATTGGTCTCCTCCTTCCGACGATCGTGACAAATAGACAAGTATTTACCTCTCCATGGTTGCAGAATCTTATCTATTTTTGCAAATTTTCTATTGAAATTGATTGTGGTAAGTTCATTTATATTTTTTGAGATGTGAATACCAAGTATGTCTACTTCACCACCCGCCCATTTTATTGGTAAACTACAAGGTAGTGTAAACACTGTGTCTTTTAACGATCCAATACGTAATATGGTACACTTGTCATAATTAGGTTTTAGTCCAGAGAGGAGACTTTATTTGATCCCCACAAATAGCTTAACAACTGCCTAATGTCTATTATAATAGATCATATACACTGACTGTACAAAACATTAGGAACACCTTCCTAATATATTGAGTTGCACCCCCCCCCTGCCCCCCCTCACCCCTTTTGCTCTCAGAACAGCCTCAATTCGTGGGGGCATGGACTCATTCCACAGGGATGCTGGCCCATGTTGACTCCAACGCTTCCCACAGTCGTGTCAAGTTGGCTGGATGTCCTTTGGATGGTGGACCATTCTTGATACACACAGGAAACTGTTGAGCGTGAAAAAACCCAGCAGCGTTGCAGTTCTTGACACACTCAAACCGGTGTGCCTGGCACCTCCTACCATACCCCATTCAAAGGCACTTAAACCTTTTGTCTTGCCCATTCACCCTCTGAATGACCCACATACACAATCCATGTCTCAATTGTCTCAAGGCTTAAAAATCCTTCTTTAACCTGTCTCCTCCCCTTCATGACTGAAGGGGATTTAACAAGTGACACCAATAAGCGATCATAGCTTTCACCTGGATTCACCTGGTCAGTCTATGTCATGGAAAGAGCAGGTGTTCACTCAGTGTATGTTGGGATGGCTCTATGCAGAGACGCAGAGAGAGCAGACTGCCACTCAGGCGCTCTCTCTGTGTGGGAAGGATCAGAGGGGGTTTATATGAATCAGAATTGGCTTGTGGGTTGACTGGGTTGCATGGTGTTAATTGATTTTCCATGACCACATGTTGAACATCAATCACCTGGTGTGTTCCTGGTGGGCTGAGCTATATTAACCTGGTCACTCACAAACACCATCACACAATAACTGCATGCTGATTTAACTAGGGTTGCTGTTTGGGCAGACCTGCAGTAATTACTATCTGCTACCAGCAAGGGAGTTCACCTCACACAGAGACACACACACACACACGTTTAGCACACACAGAGCCATACACACAGAACCACACACATACACCTCTCACACACACACTGACCAACACTCCATACCAAATGTCTTTAAGATTGTCAGTGCCTAAATTGGAACATAGTGGCTGTACAGTAACATTCTATTCATGACGCCAGAGCTTTGGCTCTGCGCTTCACAGCTCTGAATGGGATTTTTACTGACATCCGTTCTGAACTTGAGCATTGCGCGTGACAAGATGTTGCCCCGATCCCTCCCGCTAATTGGGCAACTTTTGCACATTTCTTGTTGACTGAGTAAGGGAAATGCTGTAAATTACGATGACTCTATCTATTTTGAAAGATGAGACGTTGAGGATTATAATAAATACTGCTTTGATGTCAAGCCAAACACTTGTGAGTCCAAATGTGCACTTCACATTTCCATATCATAGAACTCATGTAATATTCAGTGTCAATGTTTATGATCAATATGTTTGATATACAGTTACAAGATGACATGATGTTATACCCTGGATTGTCCTGAACAGAATGAGCCTATGTTTGTTGTATTGTGAAGAAAATTTGCCGCGGACCACGCATCTGAATGCACTCATGATTCTCATAACACTATAAGATCGTATTTTATAATTTAGCTAGTCATGTTGGCAATAGAACAGGCTTTTAAATTATGCCCACCTGACCCAGATTGCGATTTATAAATGACCGTTTTTGGATTGCGTAAACAACAACAGTAATTGTGTAAAGGCAGGGATGCAGTTCTGTGTTCCAACGTGCTCCAGTTCCTCAACTGCACAGCTAGGAGAGCTAAAAAAAAAGCACCTTATAGTTGAAGACTCTTCTTTGAGTGCATTGAAATTACTTAGGAACTGTTCACACACTGGAGAGGTGTGTGGCCACTTGAAGACAGCAGTTAGTCCTCTCACTCAAACCCTTGTAATTATTTTGTCTTACAGTACCAGTCAAAAGTTTGGACACACCTACTCATTCAAGGGTTTTTCTTTATTTTTACTATTTTCTACATTGTAGAATAACAGTGAAGACATCACAACTATGAAATAACACATATGGAATCATGTAGTAACCAAAAAAGTGTTAAAAAAATCAAAATATATTTGAGATTTGCGATTTTTCAAATAGCCACCCTTCGCCTTGATGACAGCTTTGCACACTCTTGGCATTCTCTCAACCAGCTTCACCTGGAATGCTTTTCCAACAGTCTTGAAGGAGTTCCCACGTATGCTGAGCACTTGTTGGCTGCTTTTCATTCACTCTGCCATCCGACTCATCCCAAACCATCTCAATTGGGTTGAGGTCAGGGGATTGTGAAAGCCAGGTCATCTGATGCAGCACTCCATCACTCTCCTTCTTGGTAAAATAGCCCTTACACAGCCTGGAGGTGTGTTGGGTCATTGTCCTGTTGAAAAGCAAATTATAGTCCCACTAAGCCCAAACCAGATGGGATGGGGTATCGCTGCAGAATGCTGTGGTAGCCATGCTGGTTAAGTGTGCCTTGAATTTTTTTGGGTTGGAAACAAAAATCTCCAATTTGGACTCCAGACCAAAGGACATTTCCGTGGTCCATTGCTCATGTTTCTTGGCCCAAGCAGGTCTCTTCTTATTATTGGTGTCCTTTAATAGTGGTTTCTTTGGAGCAATTCGACCATGAAGGCCTGATTCACACAGTCCCTCCCCTCTGAACAGTTGATGTTGAGATGTGTCTGTGACTTGAACTCTGTGAAGTATTTATTTGGGCTGCAATTTCTGAGGCTGGTAACTCTAATGAACTTATCCTCTGCAGCAGAGGTAACTCTGGGTCTTCCATTCCTGTGGCGGTCCTCATGAGAGCCAGTTTCATCATAGCACTTGATGGTTTTTGCAACTGCACTTGAAGAAACCTTCAACGTTTTTGAAATTTTCCGTATTGACTGTCCTTTATGTCTTAAAATAATGATGGACATTCGTTTGTCTTTGCTTATCTGCTAAATGACTCAAATGTAAATATAAATGTTATTTGAGCTGTTCTTGCCATAATATGGACTTGGTCTTTTACCAAATAGGACTATCTTCTGTATACCCCCCTACCACAACTGATTGGCTCAAACGCATTAAGAAGGAAAGAAATTCCACAAATTAACTTTTTACAAGGCACACCTGTTAATTGAAATGCATTCCAGGTGACTACCTCATGAAGCTGGTTGAGAGAATGCCAAGAGTGTGCAAAGCTGTCATCAAGGCAAATGGTGGCTATTTGAAGAATCTCAAATATAAAATATATTTTGATTTGTTTAACACTTTTTTGGTTACTACATGATTCCATATGTGTTATTTCATAGTTTTGATGTCTTCACTATTATTCAAAAATGTAAAAAATAGTAAAAATAAAGAAAAACCCTTTAATCAGGAGGTGTGTCCAAACTTTTGACTGGTAGTGTATGTTGCACATACCCCACATTTTCCAGAAAAAGTATTATCATGTTACTGAATGTATCCAGAGTTTTTTTTATATTTTGTTATCAACAAATGTAGTAAATGTAAAATGCACATAAAATGAACAGTGCAATGTTTAGATTCAGTCTTGTGTCAGGTGAACTGTAGTGTCCTCACCTTTAGCCTAATAATTTTCCCATAATATCCAAACTGTTCCCTTTTAATTGCTACCATGGTTATGCATTTCCATATTTCTTCTGTAAGAAACATTTCAATTTAGCCCTATCCATATAGGCCAATTCCCACGAGTGTAAGGGGTTTTAATAATGATAATAATAATAATAATAATAATAATAATAATAATAATAATAATACATGGTATTTATAGAGTGCTTTTCAAGGACCCAAAGTCATTTTACATTAATTAAAACAAGAAACAAAAATCTAAAACAATACCATACTAACCAGAAATAAACAAGAACGATGAAACAAAGAGTAAGGAGAAGGGCTGAAGGAAAGGGAATAGTTTGATGTGTTGTGTGAGTTTGTCTATGTGGGAGAGAGTGTGGGTGTTTGTGAGGAGAGTGTGTGGGTGTTTGTGAGGAGAGTGTGTGGGTGTTTGTGAGGAGAGTGTGTGGGTGTTTGTGAGGAGTGTGTGGGTGTGTGTGTGAGTTGTGTGTGTGTGTGTGTGTGTGTGTGTGTGTGTGTGTGTGTGTGTGTGTGTGTGTGTGTGTGTGTGTCACAGGAGGTTGGTGGCACCTTAATTGGGTAGAATGGGCTTGTGGTAATAGCTGGAGCGGAATTGGTGGAATGGTACCAAACACATCAAACACATGCCATTCCATTGACTCCATTCCAGCCATTATTATGAGCCGTCCTCCCCTCAGCAGCCTCCACTGGTGTGTGTGTGTATTGGGGAGGGGGGGTAGGTAGTGGTAGGCCATGGTGAAGAGGTGGGTTTTTAGGTGGAACTGATAGATGGTGAAGACTCCGTCAGGGATGGTTGTGGAGTTCTAGAGCCTCAGCACAACCCTGGAGAAGGTCTTGTTATCAAAGCTCTGGCCCTTGGGAAGAAAAGGTGACCTGTTATGATCGGGGCCGGTTCCAGGCATTAGAGACATAACATCAGTCGGGGTCTCAACTTACTATTGCGAGTAAGAATAGTAGAATACACAAGGTGCAATTTCGAAATTTGGTTGTACATCAGCAGTTTTCCTCTTGTTACAGTGAGGGAAAAAAGTATTTGCTGATTTTGTACGTTTGCCCACTGACGAAGACATGATCAATCTATAATTTTAATGGTAGGTTTATTTGAACAGTGAGAGACAGAAAAACAAAACAAAAATCCAGACAAATGCATGTCAAAAATTTTATAAATTGATTTGCATTTTAATGAGGGAAATAAGTATTTGACCCCTCTGCAAAACATGACTTAGTACTTGGTGGCAAAACCCTTGTTGGCAATCACAGAGGTCAGACGTTTCTTGTAGTTGGCCACCAGGTTTGCACACATCTCAGGAGGGATTTTGTCCCACTCCTCTTTGCAGATCTTCTCCAAGTCATTAAGGTTTCGAGGCTGACGTTTGGCAACTCGAACCTTCAGCTCCCTCCACAGATTTTCTATGGGATTAAGGTCTGGAGACTGGCTAGGCCACTCCAGGACCTTAATGTGCTTCTTCTTGAGCCACTCCTTTGTTGCCTTGGCCGTGTGTTTTGGGTCATTGTCATGCTGGAATACCCATCCACGACCCATTTTCAATGGTTCTCACCCAAGATTTGACGGTACATGGCCCCGTCCATCGTCCCTTTGATGCGGTGAAGTTGTCCTGTCCCCTTAGCAGAAAAACACCCCCAAAGCATAATGTTTCCACCTCCATGTTTGACGGTGGGGATGGTGTTCTTGGGGTCATAGGCAGCATTCCTCCTCCTCCAAACACGGCGAATTGAGTTGATGCCAAAGAGCTTGATTTTGGTCTCATCTGACCACAACACTTTCACCCAGTTCTCCTCTGAATCATTCAGATGTTCATTGGCAAACTTCAGACGGGCATGTATATGTGCTTTCTTGAGCAGGGGGACCTTGCGGGCGCTGCAGGATTTCAGTCCTTCACGGCGTAGTGTGTTACCAATTGTTTTCTTGGTGACTATGGTCCCAGCTGCCTTGAGATCATTGACAAGATCCTCCCGTGTAGTTTTGGGCTGATTCCTCACCGTTCTCATGATCATTGCAACTTCACGAGGTTATATCTTTGTTGTTATTCTGTCTCCTGAGTGGCGCAGTGGTCTAAGTACTAAGTACTTGTTATCCTGTACTCCTGAGTGGCGCAGTGGTCTAAGGCACTGCATCGCAGTGCTAACTGTGCCACTAGAGATCCTGGTTCGAATCCAGGCTCTGTCGCAGCTGGCCGCGACCGGGAGACTCATGGGCGGCGCACAATTGGTCCAGGGTAGGGGAGGGAATGGCCGGCAGGGATGTAGCTCAGTTGATAGAGCATGGTGTTTGCAACGCCAGGGTTGTGGGTTCGATTCCTCTAACTGTAAGTCGCTCTGGATAAGAGCGTCTGCTAAATGACTAAAAATGTAAATGTCTCTCACTGTTAAAAAAAACCTACCATTAAAATTATAGACTGATCATGTCTTTGTCAGTGGGCAAATGTACAAAATCAGCAGGGGATCAAATACTTTTTCCCCTCACTGTATGTCTGTCAGTGACAGTCACTCAATTAGCCATGTCAGCTAATAATTTTTTGAGTGGTAGTTAGTCTTGCCAGATATCTAAACTTGTAGTAATCATGGCCAAATACCGACCGGGCACACAGGGCACATTCCCAGAGGCCCTGACCTCCAGGAGGCCCCCATTGGTTTTGTTAGTCTCACTCACTCAGATATCATATTAACATGGCATAAGTCATTACAAAATGTGTAGAATTGTAGGAAATTAGCTTTAAAACCTCAAAAATGTCTCTCCACCCCATGGCAAAAATGGTAGAATTGCAGAAAATCTGCTGTTAAACTGCAAAATAACATCTCTGCCCCATGGAAAAAGAATTGCATGAAATGTTTTATAAAATTGCAAAGTTTTACTTTAAAATGTAAATTTCTCTCCAACGTTAAGGGAGGGGCCACTAAAATGTTTTGCTGCGAGGCGGGCGGCCCCCCAACCAAATCTCGCTCAGGACCCACAAAAGGCTAGAGCCTTTAGGGGGCTGTGATTGATCAATGATCTGAGTCATTTTCTTCTATTCTCTGCTGTAGGAGCATTGATAGGAACACAAAGCTAACAGGGTACCGATGATTTGATCTGAAAGAAAATAAGCTGTCATGATTTATTACCCAGAATACTACAGTACTTACTATAGAATTCTGTAGAAAACTGTAGTATACTGTAGAATACTATACTAGACACAGTAGTATACCTCGATCATGTATAGTACTTACTATAGAATGTTGTAGTATACTGTAGAATACTATAGTAATTACTATAGTATTCTACAGTCCACAAAAACACTACAGTAATTACTATAATAATAACCACAATTTTTTTCATACTACAGTATTTATACTATACTAAACTGTAAATACTACAGTATACTACAGTCATATCTGCAAAACTATAGTAAATACTAGTGTTCACTGCAGTATTTATTATATTGAATACCACAGTAAAGTCTGCAAAAACACTACAGTGAATACTATAGTATTTTTTCATTTGGGTACATATTACGATCCATACATTCTTTCTATCCCGCTATGCCTATCATTTATAAAAAATATTATCATCATCAACAACAGTTTCCTCTCTGTTGGTGAGTCTAATGGAAGTAAAGCTTCTAGACAGAAACAATCTGTGTCCCATTGCTTTTAAGTGTTTACTAGCTACTAACATCCTCCTGAGGCACGAGAGGCGGGGCTGGCCAATTCTAGCTACTGACGTTTCTGTCGACTATCAACATGCAAAGCGCATCTAGGCATTTAAGGCCAAGATCTCATTTGTACCAAACACTGTACCCCTAATCATGTTTGTCCACTGATCACAGCATATAATGTAATCAAGAATTACACAGCATGGAAAATGGCTGCTCCCTGAGCCTCATTTCATTGGCCGTAACTCTATCGTCACAAAGAGATGAGAGAGAAGGTAGCAGAAAAACAAGAGAAACAGACAAGGCAGGAGCAGTGAAGGAGGAGTGATGGGTGTTATCTGTGTTTGTTCAGACTCATTCCGTTTTCTCCCTCCCTCCCAGGCCTTTGTTAAGTGTGTGAGAGTGTGAAAGGTCCTTTAATAAGACACTGCACTGCAGGGGTGTTGCCAGGTCCCCTTAACCCCAAAATAAGATATAGAACAAAGAAATACAAAAACAACCCAGAATATAAACTGAAGGGAAAAACAACCCAGAATATAAACTGAAGAGGTAAAAACAACCCAGAATGAAGGGGTAAAAACAACCCATAATATAAAGTGAAGGGGTTAAAAACAACCCATAATATAAAGTGAAGGGGTAAAAAGAGACAATGCCCCGAGGAGGAGAAGAGAAGATAATCTGACATGACAGGTAGTTGACTGTCTATTTGAAGAATGCATATTTATTTATCTCTGCTAATTGCATCCTGTTGTGCCATTGAGTTAATAATAATAATAATAATAATAATATGTCTGATTAAATCATAGTGTAGATTCACCTGATGCAGCCATCTTGATAGACGGAGGGAGGGAGCATCTGGGTGTGCTATGTTGAGATTAATGAAGATGTTTTAATTCCATCAGACTTAATTAGTGTTCTGCATAAACCACTGCGTTTACACTGAGCTAACAGGCCTGACTTCATCTCAGTCTCTGACTAACATATCAATTACCAAAGCCTTTGGGATGCACCTGCACTAATAGGGTGGCTTTAGGGGCTGACAAAAATCCATACACACACATTCTAGATGCCACACACACATGCACATATGCACACACACACACTCACACACACACACACACACACACACACACACACACACACACACACACACATTCACATGGACTTACACACCTACATTCTCACAGGCACACACAAAGGCACACACACAGACACATTATCAGACAGACACATTATCAGACAGACACATTATCAGACAGACACATTATCAGACAGACACACAAAGACATGCAGTCACTCTTGCACACAGGTACAGCAGAACCTATTTACTCCGGATTCCATCCTAGTCCATGTGCATTATTCAATGCACTGAGACTTGGATCAAGGAGGCAAGGAGACAGAGCATGTTTGTCCCACTACCTACAGTGGGGAAAAAAAGTATTTAGTCAGCCACCAATTGTGCAAGTTCTCCCACTTAAAAAGATGAGAGAGGCCTGTAATTTTCATCATAGGTACACGTCAACTATGACAGGCAAAATGAGAAAAAATTATCCAGAAAATCACATTGTAGGATTTTTAATGAATTTATTTGCAAATGATGGTGGAAAATAAGTATTTGGTCAATAACAAAAGTTTCTCAATACTTTGTTATATACCCTTTGTTGGCAATGACACAGGTCAAACGTTTTCTGTAAATCTTCACAAGGTTTTCACACACTGTTTCTGGTATTTTGGCCCATTCCTCCATGCAGATCTCCTCTAGAGCAGTGATGTTTTGAGGCTGTCGCTGGGCAACACAGACTTTCAACTCCCTCCAAAGATTTTCTATGGGGTTGAGATCTGGAGACTGGCTAGGCCACTCCAGGACCTTGAAATGCTTCTTACGAAGCCACTCCTTCGTTGCCCGGGCGGTGTGTTTGGGATCATTGTCATGCTGAAAGACTCAGCCACATTTCATCTTCAATGCCCTTGCTGATGGAAGGAGGTTTTCACTCAAAATCTCACGATACATGGCCCCATTCATTCTTTCCTTTACACGGATCAGTCGTCCTGGTCCCTTTGCAGAAAAACAGCCCCAAAGCATGATGTTTCCACCCCCATGCTTCACAGTAGGTATGGTGTTCTTTGGATGCAACTCAGCATTCTTTGTCCTCCAAACACAACGAGTTGAGTTTTTACCAAAAAGTTATATTTTGGTTTCATCTGACCATATGACATTCTCCCAATCCTCTTCTGGATCATCCAAATGCACTTCAGACGGGCCTGGACATGTACTGGCTTAAGCAGGGGGACACGTCTTGCACTGCAGGATTTGAGTCCCTGGCGGCGTAGTGTGTTACTGATGGTAGGCTTTGTTACTTTGGTCCCAGCTCTCTGCAGGTCATTCACTAGGTCCCCCGTGTGGTTCTGGGATTTTTGCTCACCGTTCTTGTGATCATTTTGACCCCAAGGGGTGAGATCTTGCGTGGAGCCCCAGATCGAGGGAGATTATCAGTGGTCTTGTATGTCTTCCATTTCCTAATAATTGCTCCCACAGTTGATTTCTTCAAACCAAGCTGCTTACCTATTGCAGATTCAGTCTTCCCAGCCTGGTGCAGGTCTACAATTTTGTTTCTGGTGTCCTTTGACAGCTCTTTGGTCTTGGCCATAGTGGAGTTTGGAGTGTGACTGTTTGAGGTTGTGGACAGGTGTCTTTTAAACTGATAACAAGTTCAAACAGGTGCCATTAATACAGGTAACGAGTGGAGGACAGAGGAGCCTCTTAAAGAAGAAGTTACAGGTCTGTGAGAGCCAGAAATCTTGCTTGTTTGTAGGTGACCAAATACTTATTTTCCACCATAATTTGCAAATAAATTCATTAAAAATCCTACGATGTGATTTTCTGGATTTTTTTCCCTCAATTTGTCTGTCATAGTTGACGTGTACCTATGATGAAAATTACAGGCATCTCTCATCTTTTTAAGTGGGAGAACTTGCACAATTGGTGGCTGACTAAATACTTTTTTTCCCCACTGTACCTGTGAAGACACATCCACTACAGTATACTGAGTGTTACTGCTTTGTGTCCCTTGCTGCCTGTGTCTGCAGATCATGTGGTTTGTGAAGAGGAGTTTAAGTATGCCATGCTGGCCCTGAACTGTGTGTGTCCTGCTACCTCCACCCTCATCACCCTATTGATCCACTCCTCTAGAGGACAGTGAGTACACACACACACACACACACACACACACTTTCTCCCATGGGCGTGGGTGGTACCAGACAGAGGCAGTGAAGTATGTCCTTTGACCTAACAGATGCTGTGTACATTGACCTGTACACAGCAGATTAATCATGGTAGATAGACTACTGACCTAAAGTAAAACCAGACCAGTCATGAGCCTCTATCTGCTGCCCCCCCACCCCCCCTCCTTTCAGAACAGCGTCCCCAGAGGCCTTCAGGCAACGTGCAGGAGCCTTCCAGCCCCTCAACAGGTCAGTGTGTGTCACTGTCCTCCTAAACCACCGACAACCCCCTCCCCCTCCTTCCGTATCCCTGATGTGCGGTGACATTAACTCAGTCAGTCATGCTGTCCCCATGTAACTGTCCATTTATTATTTACAGCCGACAGTTGTTTCTGTAATGCAGTCCTTCTCACATCACCGCCCACGCACAGCCACACTCTCCGTTCCGCCCCGCACCCTTCTATTTTCTCACCTCCTGTCTCTCAACTCATCCTTTCTAAAGGCTGTCAAAGTGAACACAGCCCATGTGTATTGCTCTGATAGTGTCTGTGTCCCTGCATGTGTCTGAGTACTGGCTAAACTTGATTGGTTTCTGACACGGTTGTAAAGCGTTAACACTGCAGCCTTGAGGGGAAGTGTCTTTGATGTAAGGTTGATGCTGAAAGGAAAGCTGTGTGCACCACTGTTTAAAAGGTCAACTCTGTCCCCTCATGACCAATTAATTCCCTGATCGTGTCTCAGGGAGGGCGGGGCCTGCTCGGCTGACCAGTGGCAGCGCACCTACCGCCGCTGCTCGGCCAATGAGGTGCATCACATTTGTCTGGAGGAGAGTAAGTTCTTTGGGGAGTACCAGGGAAAGAGTTTCACCTTCGCCTCCTTCCACGCACACAAGAAGTGAGTCAATAAGCAGACACACACAAGCATACGCACGCACACAGACACACACACACACACACCACACACATTTTACATTTTAGTCATTTAGCAGATGCTCTTAACCACACACACCTACACACACACACACTTCCTGTGTCTGATCCTCTCCTCCTCGGTCAGGTATGGTGTGTGTCTGATCGGAGTGCGGAGGTTGGACAATGCCAACATCCTGCTGAACCCAGGTCCCTGCCACATCATGGGCGGCTCTGACACCTGCTTCTACATCAACATCTCCAAGGAGGAGAACTCAGCTTTCGTCAGGGGCCACAGAGAGCCCACGCGGGGGGGGCCCAAGGGCAGTGACAGGGGGGTGGGGCCCCAGACCATCTACCATGGACTCACCAGACTGCCTGTCCACAGCATCATCGCCAGCATGGGTCAGTCAGTCTCACTGAGACACAGTTAAACTCAGATCCTTTGTCTAGCATAATGTTTCTTAATATACAATTCTGACTCACTGTCATCACCACTATGAAGATTTCCTGATCCATGTACATGGCACAGATTAGGCACAGATATGTTTTACATTTAGATCCACAATAGGCAGATGTAAGAAGCCTAACAGTTGTATGAGGAATAAAACAGTATATGATTGTATGTCTCTGGTGATAAGAGCATCTGCCAACTGAGTGAAATGTCAGTTGTAAATGTATCTGGCATTTAGGTTTCCTTTTGTTTTAGAGATGTTTTACAACCACACCACCTGGTGGGGAGCACTGGGACTTCTGGTTCTCAAAGATTGAAAGTAAAAACGTGCCCTAGAACAAACACAGACAAGGATGCAAACATAGCACAAAGGGCAAGCACAGATCCAGAATCAGTACTATTTGGCTTTGTGAGAGAACAATGATACTCCCAGTCACAGCACATTGGTACTCTCACAAAGCCAAATAGTACTGATTCTGGATCTGTGCTTGCCCTTTGTGCTTAATTTGCATCTGTATCTGTGTTTGTTATAGGGCACATTTTCACTTTAGCCTGTGCTTGTATGGACAGGACAGTGCTATAACTGTTTTCTACTAAGGGTGTGGACTGGTCATTGACAGTATGTGTGATTGTATGTGTCCTCTGTCCCCCGTAGGCACAGTGGCCATTGACCTGCAGGACTCCAGTGATAGCAGCCCAGAGGGCCAGGGCCCGGGGGGTATGACCATGGGCAGTGGGGGAGGTGGCAGGGCCAGCCGGGTAGAGGGGGGGCTGGGGGGCGCTAACACCCTGGCCCTCCCAGCCACAGCAGACTCTGCTGAGGAGAGACGCCACAGCATCGCCCCTGTCCTGGAGCTGGTGGACGGGGTCAACTCAGCAACCTTCGACCTGCTGGGGGACCAATCAGAGGACGAGGGCGGGGACGAAGGGAAGGAGGAGGGGGACGGAGATGAGAAGGGCCAGTGGGGGGTTGGACACTGCCAGTAAGTGTTTAGGAATTGCCGGAGGTCTAATGTGTGTTTGAATTAGTTTATTTGAGTCCTGCTATGTTGTGTCCTCAGACCCAGGTGTAAATGTGTTTGTGTGTTTCTGTCTGTCTTTGTGTGTGTGTGTGTGTGTGTGTGTGTGTGTGTGTGTGTGTGTGTGTGTGTGTGTGTGTGTGTGTGTGTGTGTGTGTGTGTGTGTGTGTGTGTGTGTGTGTGTGTGTGTGTGTGTGTGTGTGCGTGCATGCGCGTGCGTGCGTGCGTGCATGTGGCAGGTGGGTGAAGGGGTACCCGCTGAACTCTCCGTACATTGGCAGTTCCCCTGCCTTGTGTCACCTGCTGCAGGAAAAAATGGCCTTCTGCTGCCTGCGCCTGGACAAGGTGGGAATCAGTCTACTTCTGGCTTACTTACCCTCAACTAGAACCATCCTACCTCTCTACCTACCTCCTCTTTGATGATGATGATGATGATGATGAACTTCATGTAATCCATTACAATTCATTTTCGGTGATATCTCCCTCTCCTATAGGCCTGCCACCACATCCCGTTCGAGGACGCTCGGTCCTACGGCTTTAAGAACAAGCTGATCATCGTGTCGGCGGAGAGTGCAGGAAACGGCCTATACAACTTTATCGCGCCCCTGAGGGCTTACTACCGCCCCAGGAAAGAGCTCAACCCCATTGTGCTGCTACTGGAGACCATGTGAGTGGAAACAGACACACTGCAGGAAACCATAGAATAATAGATCTAGAACATTGTAAGTCTCTATGGTGTGATCACACTGCAGGTGGAGCATAAAGAAGGGGCCGTCTCATTGGTCTCATTTTAAGATTTCCATTAACAGAATTTACTGTATGAAAATGTCTATGTTTCAAGAGTTTATGTGCACTCTGCAGTGCACTGTGCGCATAATATGAAATATAACTGTGGTTTCTCCAGGTGCGCAACCCCAATATGGGCATATTAAAGTGGAATCCAATAAAAGGCCAATAAAAAGCTGAGTCATGGCCGTGTAGTGGTTTGCAATCCCACTGTTCTCTGCACACAGCAGCCAGACTTTATATTTCTCTTGCTGATTGGGGGTTCTCTAGTAGCCTGTGTCACAGATCTGTTTGTGCTGTCTTGCCAACTCCTATGGTGATTGGCGCATGACAATAATAATAAAAATAATAGCATAGGACCATCATAAGAGATAATGGGAGTTACAGGAGTTGGCAAGACAGCACAAACAGATCTGGGACTCAGGCTACTTCTCTATCTCTTCCATTGCAGGGAGCCTGTCTGTTTGTTATGGTAGCTATACGTTTGTGCTGTATGTAATCCATATGTGTTGTGATTGATTCAGACCTGAGCCAGACTTCCTGGAGGCTATCTGCTGGTTCCCCATGGTGTTCTACACAGTGGGCTCCATTGACAAGTAAGATAATCCTCCTCAGTACCCTCATGGCATCACTCTGCTTTGCTTTTCACTCCTACTTATTTTTCTCTGCTGCTAATTCATATGTAGCAGCTACATTCCCCTGACGCTGTATATGGATTGACTTTGTTTTGTACTGTGTATTGCATTAGTTTGTCATTCCCGCTCTCTGCTCACTGCTATTTCTCTGTATATCCACAGCATCAGTTCTGTTCCAATCTTTCTCTATCTCTCTCTCTCTCTTTCTCTCTCCCCTTCTCTCTCTCCCCCTCTAGCCTGGACAGTCTGCTGCGTTGTGGAGTGACGTTTGCTGACACCATGGTGGTGGTTGACAAAGAGAGCTCCATGATTGCTGAGGAGGACTACATGGCAGACGCCAAGACCATAGTCAACGTCCAGACCCTCTTTAGGTTGGCTGCTCAATCATACACAACCATTACACAACCATTACACATCCTTCACACAACCATACCCAACCATACCATCTTGCAGAATCCAACATTCCTGTGTACAGTCTACACACGGTTAAGTTGTTCGTGTGCATTCATAGATATATGCATTCAGAAAGCATTCTTGATTGTGTCTCTTTCCTCTGTCCTCCCAGACTGTTCCCAGCCCTCAGCATCATTACTGAGCTCACCCATCCAGCCAACATGCGCTTCATGCAGTTCAAAGTCAAAGACCATTACTCCCTGGCTCTCTCCAAGCTGGAGAAGGTAACATTGTATTATCGTACTCTCTCTGATGAGTCGGACCATCCTAGTCAGACCATCTAATGATGGGTCATGTTGGAAAGTCAAAAGGAAGTGGTACTCCATTATTGTAATGCTTTTCCATTTCCCCCTCTCTCTCCCTGTCTCTCTCTCCCTGTCTCTCTCTCCCTGTCTCTCTCTCTCCCTGTCTCTCTCTCTCCCTGTCTCTCTCTCCCTGTCTCTCTCTCTCCCTGTCTCTCGCTCCCTGTCTCTCTCTCGCCCTTTCACTCTCTCTCCCTGTCTCTCTCTCTCCCTGTCTCTCTCTCTCCCTGTCTCTCTCTCTCCCCGTCTCTCTCTCTCCCTGTCGCTCTCTCTCCCTGTCTCTCTCTCCTTGTCTCTCTCTCCCTGTCTTTCTCTCTCCCTGTCTCTCTCTCTCCCTGTCTCTCTCTCCCTGTCTCTCTCTCCCCGCGTCTCTCTCTCTCTCCCTGTCGCTCTCTCGTCTCTCTCTCTCCCTGTCTCTCTCTCTCCCTGTCTCTCTCTCTCTCTCCCTGTCCCTCTCTCCCTGTCTCTCTCTCCCTGTCTCTCTCTCTCCTTGTCGCTCTCTCTCCCTGTCGCTCTCTCTCGTCTCTCTCCCTGTCTCTCTCTCTCCCTGTCTCTCTCTCCCTGTCTCTCTCTCTCCCTGTCACTCTCTCTCGTCTCTCTCTCTCCCTTTCTCTCTCTCTCCCTTTCTCTCTCTCTCCCTTTCTCTCTCTCTCCCTGTCTCTCTCTCTCTCCCTTTCTCTTTCTCTCCCTGTCTCTCTCTCTCTCCCTGTCTCTCTCTCCCTGTCTCTCTCTCTCCCTGTCTCTCTCTCTCCCTGTCTCTCTCTCTCACTGTCTCTCTCTCTCCCTGTCTCTCTCTCTCTCTGTCTCTCTCCCTGTCTCTCTCTCTCCCTGTCTCTCTCTCCATGTCTCTCTCTCCCTGTCTCTCTCTCTCCCTGTCTCTCTCTCCCTGTTTCTCTCTCTCCCTGTCTCTCTCTCTCCATGTCTCTCTCTCCCTGTCTCTCTCTCCCTGTCTCTCTCTCTCCCTGTCTCTCTCTCTCCCTGTCTCTCTCTCTCCCTGTCTCTCTCTCCGTGTCTCTCTCTCCCTGTCTCTCTCTCTCCCTGTCACTCTCTCTCCCTGTCTCTCTCTCCCTGTCTCTCTCTCTCCCTGTCTCTCTCTCCCTGTCTCTCTCTCTCCCTGTCTCTCTCTCCCTGTCTCTCTCTCTCCCTGTCTCTCTCTCCCTGTCTCTCTCGCTCCCTGTCTCTCTCGCTCCCTGTTTCTCTCGCTCCCTGTCTCTCTCTCTCACTGTCTCGCTCTCTCCCTGTCTCTCTCTCCCTGTCTCTCTCTCCCTGTCTCTCTCTTTCCCTGTCTCTCTCTCTCTTCCTGTCTCTCTCTCTCCCTGTCTGTCTCTCCCTGTTTCTCTGTTTCTCTCTCTCCCTGTCTCTCTCTTTCCCTGTCTCTCTCTCTCTTCCTGGCGCTCTCTCTCGTCTCTCTCTCTCTCCCTGTCTCTCTCTCTCCCTGTCTCTCTCTCTCTTCCTGTCACTCTCTCTCTCTCTCCCTGTCACTCTCTCCCTGTCTCTTTCTCTCCCTGTCTCTTTCTCTCCCTGTCTCTCTCTCTCCCTGTCACTCTCTCTCGTCTCTCTCTCTCCCTTTCTCTCTCTCTCCCTTTCTCTCTCTCTCCCTGTCTCTCTCTCTCCCTGTCTCTCTCTCCCTGTCTCTCTCTCCCCCTGTCTCTCTCTCTCCCTGTCTCTCTCTCTCCCTGTCTCTCTCTCTCTCTGTCTCTCTCCCTGTCTCTCTCTCTCCCTATCTCTCTCTCCATGTCTCTCTCTCCCTGTCTCTCTCTCTCCCTGTCTCTCTCTCCCTGTTTCTCTCTCTACCTGTCTCTCTCTCTCCCTGTCTCTCTCTCCCTGTCTCTCTCTCCCTGTCTCTCTCTCTCTCCCTGTCTCTCTCTCTCCCTGTCTCTCTCTCTCCCTGTCTCTCTCTCCGTGTCTCTCTCTCCCTGTCTCTCTCTCTCCCTGTCTCTCTCTCCCTGTCTCTCTCTCTCTCCCTGTCTCTCTCTCTCCCTGTCTTTCTCTCTCTCTCCCTGTCTCTCTTTCTCCCTGTCTCTCTCTCCCTGTCTCTCTCGCTCCCTGTCTCTCTCTCTCCCTGTCTCTCTCGCTCCCTGTCTCTCTCGTTCCCTGTCTCTCTCTCTCCCTGTCTCTCTCTCTCCCTGTCTCTCTCTCCCTGTCTCTCTCTCCCTATCGCTCGCTCTCCCTGTTTCCTTCTTCCTGTGTATGGAAATCTTATAGAAAGAGAGAGAGGGGGGCTCCAACCTGGTCTTCATGTTTCGTCTACCCTTCGCTGCGGGGAAGGTGTTCAGTGTCAGCATGCTGGATACTCTACTGTATCAGGTTAGTCCAAATTCTCACGCCAGCACAGCAACGCTCCATATCTCAAAACTCAGTCTACAATATTTGTATTGCCCCTTTATTGATCAATGACCCTCTGTTGTTTGTTCCCACCAGTCCTTTGTGAAGGATTACATGATTTCCATCACAAGACTGTTGCTGGGACTAGACTCCATGCCTGGCTCAGGCTTCCTCTGTGCTGTGAGTATACAGTATACAGCCCTGCTTAGATGGTACTGAGGTTGAAGGGACATTAGTGTTGCTGCCTGGTACTGAGGTTGAAGGGACATTAGTGTAGCTGCCTGGTACTGAGGTTGAAGGGACATTAGTGTAGCTGCCTGGGACTGAGGTTGAAGGGACATTAGTGTAGCTGCCTGGTACTGAGGTTGAAGGGACATTAGTGTTGCTGCCTGGAACTGAGGTTGAAGGGACATTAGTGTTGCTGCCTGATACTGAGGTTGAAGGGACATTAGTGTTGCTGCCTAGTACTGAGGTTGAAGGGACATTAGTGTTGCTGCCTGGTACTGAGGTTGAAGGGACATTAGTGTAGCTGCCTGGGACTGAGGTTGAAGGGTCATTAGTGTAGCTGCCTGGTACTGAGGTTGAAGGGACATTAGTGTTGCTGCCTGATACTGAGGTTGAAGGGACATTAGTGTTGCTGCCTGGTACTGAGGTTGAAGGGACATTAGTGTTGCTGCCTGATACTGAGGTTGAAGGGACATTAATGTAGCTGCCTGGTACTGAGGTTGAAGGGTTATTAGTGTAGCTGCCTGGTACTGAGGTTGAAGGGTTATTAGTGTAGCTGCCTGGTACGGAAGATGATGAAGGTGGGGTGTTTGGGCTCTCATAGATGAAGATCACTGAGGAGGACCTGTGGATCCGCACCTATGGTCGACTCTACCAGAAACTGTGCTCCTCCACTGGTGACATCCCCATCGGCATCTACCGCACTGAAGCACAAAAGCTACCAGTCTCTGAGGTACCTGTCTGGAAAGAAAGATCATAATTTACAGGAATCAATGACACCAAGCAGTACATCATCATGACGTTTTAGTGATAAAACATCAACACCCAAAATAAAAACTCAACTCACTCAATAACAACTCACAATAGAAACAGCTGCTGCTTGATATTGGTCTGAGCTGTGTGTGTGTGTCTCTCTCAGTCCCAGGTGTCCATCACAGTGGAGGACTATGAGGACACCAGAGAGCCCAGGGAGCCCCTGCTGTCCCGGAGGGGTCCCCACCGCAACTCCACCTCCTCCGAGCCCCCCTCCTCTTCCTCCCACTCCTCGGACCACCCCCTCCTCCGGCGGAAGAGTATGCAGTGGGCCAGAAGGCTGAGCAGGAAGGGGGGTCGGGGGCCCAGTGGGTCGAAGGGGGGCACAGGGAGCGCTGCGGAGAGGATCAGCCAGCAGAGATTAACCCTGTTCAGACGCTCTGAGAGACAGGAGCTCAACGCTCTGGTCCGCACGCGTATGAAACACCTAGGCCTCTCACCCACCGGATTCAGTGAGTACTGTTGGATATGTTCTGAGGGGTGGATGTGTGGTCATGTAGCACTGCACTGCGCCTGCCTAATGCAATAGAACAGTTTGCTCATAGCTTTGTGTTTTCCTCCACAATTTATTTATCAACATTACTAAGAAACAACTTAATTGGTATCATTTGAGTTCTTGTGACATGGCATGTTTATTTCCTGTCTTGTGGTGTGTACTTCCTGTGTCAGACGGGATGACGGACCAGGGCAACAGGTTGTCTTACATCCTCATCAACCCCTCTCCTGACACCAGGCTGGAGCTGCATGATGTGGTGTGAGTACACAATATCCTGATGGCTCAGTCAAATCACACATCATCAGCAATCAATTTCACACAATTTCCCTCAATATACTGGTCCAACTTAAATTAAGTCTTGCACATTCACTCAGGAGGAAATCATTAAAGATAAGTGGGTAACACTTCCTAAAAAAGCCTGCAGGTATAATGGTTTATAATGGTGTATAACTTAATATAAGAATTTATAAGCATTTCTTAAATGTATTATTCATCTGTCTTGGTGTGTGTCCCATGTCCAGGTACCTGATCAGGCCAGACCCTCTGTCTCTGTTGCCTAACCAGGGGGGCGGTAGGAAGACTAGCAACAGCCGCTCCGAGGGCCACAGGTTCGACACACAGAACAGCACCCATTTGTGAGCGTAGACAACGGAACTCAGCAGCATAGTGGGAGGGGGGAGAGAGAGAGAGAGAGAGAGAGAGAGAGAGAGGAGAGAGAGAGAGAGAGGAGAGAGAGAGAGAGAGAGAGAGAGAGAGAGAGAGAGAGAGATACTATATGGAAGGACACATCTACTCTGAACATACAGTCACAGCTATCACTTAATTGTTTATTTCCGAAGACTCTCAGATGCATGGACCTTTTCTACAAGCTGATTTGTTTTATTTATGCCCCATTTCATTTTTGAAGTGGAGAGCTGAGGACACAGAAGTGCATTTAATGAACTTGTATTTGTATTTATGTATGTGCATGTACTGTATGTATGTTATGAGCCAGACACTGCCAATTTCTATCTGGACAGCCAAAGGAACACATTTCCAAATGACTGTTATTTTTCTGTCTCTATGTGGTTGTGTGTGTCGAGTCACACTTGAGGTCATTCGAGGTGATTGCAGCCGAGCCAACAGTATGCTGATCTGTGGTTTCATAAATATTTTTTGTACCTTTTTATCTGATCGAACTGTTACTTTATCTCTCAGTCAGTTCCCACATTCATCTTTTAGCTCACCAGCAGCAGAGGAAGCCAAAGAGCAGTGGATCACCTGTCAATTGGCACAATTAGAAAGCTAGCAGGCATGCACTAATGCTGGATAATCTATAACACCATTTACTGTCTTCAGAAAGAAAGGGATAAGCCTTGAAGGAGTGACCCAGTCGATGAGTATCCCTTGAACAAAGCTAATATTAGTTTACTGATTCATGTATCTTTATGGAGAGTTCTAAGTATCCAAGGCCAGCCTTTCTGTCTCTGTTAGTTAGTTAGTTAGTTAGTTAGTTAGTTAGTTAGTTAGTTAGTTAGTTAGTTAGCGTTTACCCTTCCCCACATCTCCTCAACCAGCTCGCTATTCTATTATTGTCATGCATGTTGGAGAGTCATGCATGTGGAGACCAAGGACTTGAAAGCCTTGTGAATCTTTGTCTAAAACCCCACAGAGGTTTAGCAGAAATGGTGGCGCCACCGTGTGGTGAGAATGCTGCTCAGCATCCCTGCACTACAGTACCCTCATCCAGTGCCGTTTCAACAGATATGGAAATATGTATATATTAAAGTCGCTATACATCTACTCTTTCAATGGCTCAGTTTGATTTCCAATGAATTTTCAAAGCTATTCGGTGCCAGTGTTCCTTGTTCCCCCAGTTATCGCTTGCTGTGATCATATGTTTATATTGGAGCCAGTCTGCTCTGAAGGTTATGCATATCAATAGAGGTGTTTGCCTATCCATATTAATCACCTAATGGTCTGACACAGTGTGCCTTTCACCTGGTTAATTCACCTCACACAGCCCTCTATTGTCCAGACTCATATTTCATATTTCTGCCTTAGCACAAAGTGTTATAGTGTAATCCATCATAAAGGCTGTAAATGGTCTCTCATGCATTATGCTGTAGCCATTTCCACACCTGCACTGCTGAACCATTTATTAAAATGTACCTCAATTGTATGCCCTCACGGAAGACCCCCCCGTCATGTGTGTGTGAGCGCGCATGTGTACATGTGCGCCTGTGAGTGGTGCAAGGTTATTAGACCCCCTCTGTGTGTGTGTGTGTGTGTGTGTGTGTGTGTGTGTGTGTGTGTGTGTGTGTGTGTGTGTGTGTGTGTGTATGTGTGTGTGTGTGTGTGTGTGTGTGTGATGTGTGTGTGTGTATGTGTGTGCGTGTGTGTGTGTGTGTGTGAGAGAGTGAGAGTGAGAGAGAGAGAGAGAGAGAGAGAGAGAGAGAGAGAGAGAGAGAGAGAGCGTGACTGTGGCTGTGTGTGCATGCAAATGTCCACCTTTGTGTGTGAGCATGTAAGTGGTGCAAGGTTATTAGAGTTTTGTGTTTTCATATTTTTAGTTTAGTTTCAGGTAGTTTTTATTTAGTTTTAAAATCTAGTTAGTTTTTAAATTATTTAGTTTAAGTTTTAGTGTTAGGGACAGACAGTAACCTATGTGTGGAAGGCTAGTAGCCATTTATGTGTTATATAGTTTTTGTGTTTTTGGAGATGTCACTTCTTGCCACTGTGGGGCAGTAATGTATAATGTGATGGGTCAGGTCATAGGTTAGGTTAGGTTTAAAGGTAGACTCAGGGAGATGACGTAGATGCACCAAGTAAACAGTAGTGGTGGGTCAATTTCCTCAACAACCAGGAGCGTTCAAGCACTAGGCTAAACTTCTCCACTGTTTTGGTCCCATAGTTACCACATTGTAGCAACGTGAAGCACACCCGTGCACATGCGCAGATATTCTGTGTCACCGTGTGAGAGCAAAGTCTTGCATCACGCTCATCTCAATATCTGCTGTGCTGCTTGTGGCAACATCATCTCGCTGAGTCTACCTTTAAATGATGAAGTAAATCTCAATGTGACCTGCCAGATACAGAAGCTTGAAAACCCCAAAATCTAGAGAATAAACACCTAACACTGAACATAATTCATGATGCTTTTTATTATTGTAGTTTGTTTTGGAGTCAAAGATAATAGTTTCAGTATAGTTTTAGTTTTTCAAACGGGTTTGTTAATTATTTTATTTCAGTTGACTAAATAGTTTTTTCATAATTAGTTTCAGTTCTAGTTTACTATGATAACCTTGGAGTGGTGTCTGGTCCATAAAAGGCCAGGTCACGATGAACACACTATCATGACTCATATTAACTATGTATATGGGTGCTATTCAATCTGTATCGCTGAAATGTTACAGATTGCGCGATAGAAATGTAAAGGTCATTTCCGATTGAGCCGACATACTGTATGCAGCATTTACCTTGAATGCAGCCTCCGATAACGTGGGAACGTTGCCTTTAAATTTCAACCGCGCTGTAATGCTGAACTTCAGCGATACAGATTGAATACAGCCCTATGTGTTTTATAAACATACAGAATATATATATATATATATATATATATATACAGTGGGGAAAAAAAGTATTTAGTCAGCCACCAATTGTGCAAGTT
This sequence comes from Coregonus clupeaformis, assembly GCF_020615455.1. Lineage (NCBI taxonomy): Eukaryota > Metazoa > Chordata > Actinopteri > Salmoniformes > Salmonidae > Coregonus > Coregonus clupeaformis. The sequence goes on along the minus strand of NW_025535348.1, from coordinate 16,545 downwards.
CTCCCACTTAAAAAGATGAGAGAGGCCTGTAATTTTCATCATAGGTACATGTCAACTATGACAGACAAATTGAGGAAATAAAATCCAGAAAATCACATTGTAGGATTTTTTATGAATTTATTTGCAAATGATGGTGGAAAATAAGTATTTGGTCACCTACAAACAAGCAAGATTTCTGGCTCTCACAGACCTGTAACTTCTTCTTTAAGAGGCTCCTCTGTCCTCCACTCGTTACCTGTATTAATTGCACCTGTTTGAACTTGTTATCAGTATAAAAGACACCTGTCCACAACCTCAAACAGTCACACTCCAAACTCCACTATGGCCAAGACCAAAGAGCTGTCAAAGGACACCAGAAACAAAATTGTAGACCTGCACCAGGCTGGGAAGACTGAATCTGAAATAGGTAAGCATCTTGGTTTGAAGAAATCAACTGTGGGAGCAAATATTAGGAAATGGAAGACATACAAGACCACTGATAATCTCACTCGATCTGGGGCTCCACGCAAGATCTAACCCCGTGGGGTCAAAATGATCACAAGAACGGTGAGCAAAAATCCCAGAACCACACGGGGGGACCTAGTGAATGACCTGCAGAGAGCTGGGACCAAAGTAACAAAGCCTACCATCAGTAACACACTACGCCGCCAGGGACTCAAATCCTGCAGTGCCAGACGTGTCCCCCTGCTTAAGCCAGTACATGTCCAGGCCCGTCTGAAGTTTGCTAGAGTGCATTTGGATGATCCAGAAGAGGATTGGGAGAATGTCATATGGTCAGATGAAACCAAAATATAACTTTTTGGTAAAAACTCAACTCGTCGTGTTTGGAGGACAAAGAATGCTGAGTTGCATCCAAAGAACACCATACCTACTGTGAAGCATGGGGGTGGAAACATCATGCTTTGGGGCTGTTTTTTCTGCAAAGGGACCAGGACGACTGATCCGTGTAAAGGAAAGAATGAATGGGGCCATGTATCGTGAGATTTTGAGTGAAAACCTCCTTCCATCAGCAAGGGCATTGAAGATGAAACGTGGCTGGGTCCTTCAGCATGACAATGATCCCAAACACACCACCCGGGCAACGAAGGAGTGGCTTCGTAAGAAGCATTTCAAGGTCCTGGAGTGGCCTAGCCAGTCTCCAGATCTCAACCCCATAGAAAATCTTTGGAGGGAGTTGAAAGTCCGTGTTGCCCAGCGACAGCCCCAAAACATCACTGCTCTAGAGGAGATCTGCATGGAGGAATGGGCCAAAATACCAGAAACAGTGTGTGAAAACCTTGTGAAGACTTACAGAAAACGTTTGACCTGTGTCATTGCCAACAAAGGGTATATAACAAAGTATTGAGAAACTTTTGTTATTGACCAAATACTTATTTTCCACCATAATTTGCAAATACATTCATAAAAAATCCTACAATGTGATTTTCTGGAAAAAAAAATCTCATTTTGTCTGTCATAGTTGACGTGTACCTATGATGAAAATTACAGGCCTCTCTCATATTTTTAAGTGGGAGAACGTGCACAATTGGTGGCTGACTAAAAACCTTTTTTCCCCACTGTATATATATATATATATATATATATACAGTGGGGAGAACAAGTATTTGATACACTGCCGATTTTGCAGGTTTTCCTACTTACAAAGCATGTAGAGGTCTGTAATTTTTATCATAGGTACACTTCAACTGTGAGAGACGGAATCTAAATCACATTGTATGATTTTTAAGTAATTAATTTGCATTTTATTGCATGACATAAGTATTTGATACATCAGAAAAGCAGAACTTAATATTTGGTACAGAAACCTTTGTTTGCAATTACAGAGATCATACGTTTCCTGTAGGTCTTGACCAGGTTTGCACACACTGCAGCAGGGATTTTGGCCCACTCCTCCATACAGACCTTCTCCAGATCCTTCAGGTTCGGGGCTGTCGCTGGGCAATACGGACTTTCAGCTCCCTCCAAAGATTTTCTATTGGGTTTAGGTCTGGAGACTGGATAGGCCACTCCAGGACCTTGAGATGCTTCTTACGGAGCCACTCCTTAGTTGCCCTGGCTGTGTGTTTCGGGTAGTTGTCATGCTGGAAGACCCAGCCACGACCCATCTTCAATGCTCTTACTGAGGGAAGGAGGTTGTTGGCCAAGATCTCGCGATACATGGCCCCATCCATCCTCCCCTCAATACGGTGCAGTTGTTCTGTCCCCTTTGCAGAAAAGCATCCCCAAAGAATGATGTTTCCACCTCCATGCTTCACGGTTGGGATGGTGTTCTTGGGGTTGTACTCATCCTTCTTCTTCCTCCAAACACGGCGAGTGGAGTTTAGACCAAAAAGCTATATTTTTGTCTCATCAGACCACATGACCTTCTCCCATTCCTCCTCTGGATCATTCAGATGGTCATTGGCAAACTTCAGACGGGCCTGGACATGCGCTGGCTTGAGCAGGGGGACTTTGCGTGCGCTGCAGGATTTTAATCCATGACGGTTACTAATGGTTTTCTTTGAGACTGTGGTCCCAGCTCTCTTCAGATCATTGACCAGGTCCTGCCGTGTAGTTCTGGGCTGATCCCTCACCTTCCTCAACTTTCTTCTGAAACTTGTCAGTCTATTCTTGTTCTGAGAAATGAAGGCTATTCCATGCGAGAAATTGCCAAGAAACTGAAGATCTCGTACAACGCTGTGTACTACTCCCTTCACAGAACAGCGAAAACTGGCTCTAACCAGAATAGAAAGAGGAGTGGGAGGCCCCGGTGCACAACTGAGCAAGAGGACAAATACATTAGAGTGACTAGTTTGAGAAACAGGCACCTCACAGGTCCTCAACTGGCAGCTTCATTAAATAGTACCCGCAAAACACCAGTCTCAACGTCAACAGTGAAGAGGCGACTCCGGGATGCTGACCTTCTAGGCAGAGTTACAAAGAAAAAGCCATATCCCAGTCTGAGATATGGCTTTTTCTTTGCAACTCTGGAAAGAATGTTGATTCAGTGGGTTCTCTTTCATTTGCAACCGTCAGGTAGGTTATTAAAGTCCTTCATTTCCCATACACAAACCCCTTCTGCCCATGACACACACACACGCATGACTCAGCATACTACCTCCTATACAAAATTTTACATTTTAGTCATTTAGCAGACGCTCTTATCCAGAGCGACTTACAGTTAGTGAGTGCATACATTATTTTATTTATCATACTGGCCCCCCGTGGGAATTGAACCCACAACCCTGGTGTTGCAAACACCATGCTCTACCAACTGAGCTACATCCCTGCCAGCCATTCCCTCCCCTACCCTGGACGATGCAGGGCCAATTATGCGCCGCCCCATGGGTCTCCCGGTTGCGGCCGGCTACAACAGAGCCTAGATTCGAACCAGGATCTCTAGTGGCACAGCTAGCACTGCGATGCAGTGCCTTAGACCACTGCGCCACTCGGGAGGCCTCAAAATCTAATGTGGACTGGGTGTGATGAGGCCAAGGAATAAACACTCAGTGGAAGTAATTAACGTTATTAATGCGGTGAGAAGGAGAGCCCTGAACAGTCACACACTCCAGGTCGAGGCAGAGAGACTGAAACGAGAAGAAATGGCGGCTAAAGCATGCAGCGTCCTGATCACGGGGGCCAACCGAGGCCTGGGTCTGGAGATGGTTAAACAGATGGTGGAGTCTCCCCGGCCGGTCCGCCAGTTATTTGCCTGCTGCCGAGACCCAGACGGGCCCAGAGCTGAGGTGAGAGCAAAGCTGCTGCTGCTACTGCTGGAGAGAGGAGATTGGAGTGTTCCTTATTCCATCTTGTTCTTAGGGCAACTATGTCCTTGAGGGCAGAGCCATGTATGTAGAGAGTTGGGCCAACTTTTAGAATGTTGTATTTTGTTCTAATTCTAGACATTCAGTTACTTAGCCTTATTTAAATATTCCCCATATAATGTTAATGGGGCGCTCACATGGCTGCCAGAGAATGTTGTAGTAGTGTCATGTAAATGCATCATAATGCAGAAACCTCAATGGCCCATCTCTAAGTACATGGCTCTGCTCGAGGGCAAACTCCACTGAATAAGAAAAACTAGAGCCTTCCTGGAAGTGTCTGTAAGAGTATTATCATATGTTTACTGTGTCTAACCAATAATGTGTCCTTTGTGTTTAATGGTCTGCGAGACCTGGCAAAGAAGCACCCCAACGTCATCACTGTCATCCGTCTTGGTGAGTACTCGCTCTGTTCCATTCTTTTGTTTCTTCACGCTCTAGCACTAGGATTATTGAGCCTATTAATGGCACTGTTGTCAATCTCACCAGTCCCAGCATGCACTTGTATTTCCTGTACTGTATGAATCACATGGCAGAGTGCCAGGTTACTCTGAGCTGGCCAGCTGGGATGTTTGACTGGATACTGGGGTTGACTAGCCCCAGATCTGTTTGTGCTTTCAGGACAATTACCGTTAGGGGTGACAAGACAGCACAAACAGATCAGGGTTTAGTCTAGCGGTTGACTGACTGTTTCTTCTCTGTGTCTGTAAGACGCCACAGACCCCTGCAGCATTAAGGAGTCAGCCAAGCAGGTGGGCAGTCTGGTGGGGAAGGCTGGGCTCAACCTGCTCGTAAACAACGTGGGGGTGCTGTCTCACGGCAACATGCAGACCACAAGTACCCAGGACATGCAGGCCGTATTCAACACCAACATCATGGGCCCCATGAACGTCACTAAGGTGAGAGCAGAGAGCCAGAGAAACACACACACACATACATTTTAGAGGAGGATATTTTTTAGAGGAGGATCTTTTTAGAGGAGGACACTCAAAATGTTTTTGTTTTTCCTAAGGTCTGCAAACAAAAGGTGCAGAATACTGAAGAATGATTAATCATTTTTGTTTTCCCTGTCTCCCGCTCTGCCCCTGTGGTCATCATTAGTAGTTTCTGCCTTATCTGCAGGCAGCAGCCACAGCCAATGGGAAACCAGGGATGTCCTGCAGTAAGGCAGCTGTGGTCAGCAGTTCCAGCACGGTGGCCTCCATGGCAACCGTCAAGGAGATGTATCCTTTCTTCCCAGCCATCTCCTATCGCATCAGCAAAGTAAACAGACCTCTGTTACCCTGCCTATTATCACACATCCTCTCCCATCACATTATATTCCCTGTCGGGTTAGCCCAGCCATGTCAGTGGAGGCTTTTGTCATTTTAAATCGGAGGACGGGCTCATTGTAATGGCTGGAATTGAATACATGTCATGTGTTTGATGAGTTTGATACCTTTCCATTCATTCCATAGTCATGGTTCTACATCCAGTCTATTGTCCTGTATCCTCTCCTCTTTAACACCCTCCCTCCCTTCTCTCTTCCTGCTCCTCCTCTCCTCTCCTCTCAGGCTGGTCTGAACATGCTGACGCTCTGCGCTACAGAGGAGTTCAGGAAGGATGAGATCCTGTTTGCGGTCCTGCACCCGGCCTGGGTCCGCACTGACATGGGTGGAGAAGAGGTGACTGGCAGGGTGGTTCTATTGACCGCATTGACCTCAGGGGTATGGAAAGGATGTAATGAACAATGTTTAAGCCCCTTAGAGCCGTGTTGTCCAAATGGTCCATCAGGAGCAGGAGTCAGGACCCAATACTGGGTCGTGGCATAAGCCTAAGACTGGGATTTGGTCTGATGTACTGTTTTGATTATCTGGAGGGGTCAAGACAAAATTTGAAAGGCGTTGATTACTCATGGCACAATAAAGTCTAGGAACCACTATTGCCACAGAGGCTGACCATGTATGTGTTTACTATGACCACCAGGGGGCAATCGATGCTCCAGAGAGTGTGGAAGGACTGCTGCGCATGATGGACTCCCTCACTGAGAAACAGTCTGGGGCCTTCCGGGACTATGAGGGCAAAGTCTTGCCTTGGTAAACTCACTGGACTGTACTGAACACTGGAGAACTCTGAACAATATTTTATAATCTTTCTATAAACCTTCTATAAATATGCATCAAATACACATGACTACAATCAAGTGGTATCCCCAAAAATCTATTAAATGGAACATTTTAAAACATTTTGGGGCTTTTATATACAGGAATTGTAATATTCATTGTATCGAATCGAATCGTATATCTTCATTCATCTCACACATGCGTTTTACTACACATACCATAATATGGCAAAACAAGCCAATGTCAAATGGAGTCTTTCGGTAATAAACAGTATATGATTTCTTCTATCGATAAAGTAAAAAGGCAATCAAAACAATCTCTAAAAGATCTTACAAATTGTTTTTCACACACACCGTGCCAAACATTTCACTATGCCATTACCTATGTGTCTTGTGGCTGGATATGTGCCTTGGATGTACAGCTAGCACTCTCTTTGAATGGTACTGTCAGAACCCCTCCTCATCACCAGGTGGCGCTGTTCCACACAGCCACTTTGACCGGGCAGATCTTCAGCGGGCCAGGGTTGTTGCCATTGATGTTGGCCCCAGGGCAGAAGAAGGGGAACATCCTCTCAGTGAACAAATCATTGAAGGTGTAGATGGACGTCATGTTAACAGGGTTGGAGAAGGTCACCTCCCCAGAGTCGTAGTCCAGCTGCACCCTGACCCTCTTCAGCTCCCCTGTCAGTTTTAGAGGGGTGCGTGGCCGGGTCATGGCCATGTACTCACCCTCGCAGTGGGAGATCATCCACAAGCCGCCCTCAGGGTATCCTGAGATCCGGCCCTTCCTGTTGATGGACTCCTTGACCACACCCAGCATCCAGTCGTCCTTGTCCCCCACCTCTACCTCCCAGGCGTGGCGGCCGGTGATGAAGCCCTCAGAGCCCAGGACGAACACAAAGTGGTCAAAACGCTCTGGGTTGTCTGGGAGCACCTGCACATGACCGCTATTGGTCACACTGGTCAGGTCCTTGTTCAGAGAGAGCCAGGAGTAGGCCGTGTTAGGGTCCAGAGTTACAGGAGCTGGGAGATGGAGAAAAGGGCTTTATTGATGGGGGTGTACGAAGGAAACATTTTTATAAAATATTTACAAGTTGTGTATCTAGTAATAAATGAGTTATCGTACATCTATCAAAGTTAGTAGAAGTTAACTAGAACATTAGTTAATGCAGTTGTAGCTAACTAGCTACCCAACAAGTCAAAGACTGGAGCATAAATAGACTACTGTACTCTTGCTGTACGTACTGTACTCTACCAGCCCCACCATCTTCTCCCAGACCTTGTACTTGAGGGAGCTGACATGCTTCGCCACGTTGATCATAGCCCCTGAGATCTCCTCTGGACCCTTCAGAGGTATCACAGCTCTGCAACAATATAACAGCCAGTTAGTTCTAGTTGGAGTTTGGTACATTACATTATAAGGGTATTAGCTTCTCAAGTCAAAACACTTACCTCTTCTTTGTGTTTCTGTAGTTCTGAAATGGGAAAAATACAAATGTGTTGTAACTGTTTGTACTGTTAATACTGCTGGTTTATAAAAGTTCCTATTCTTCTTACCTGAAGAAAAAGAGCGTCACTAGAGGCTATCTCATTATCAATAGCGATGATGGCATGAGAGAGGGTGAGGATGTCTGCGGTGATGCCCTCTGTCTTCTTCCTCACCAGATGTCTCTTCTGTTCTTCTTCCTCCTGTAGGATAGCTATCCTGGCTTCCTCCTGTAGGATAGCTATCCTGGCTTCCTCCTGTAGGATAGCTATCCTGGCTTCCTCCTGTAGGATAGCTATCCTGGCTTCCTCCTCATTCTGAAGGAACTGCCTGAGCTGCTCAAACTCCTCTCTGATGTGATTCTCTGTCTGCTGGGTCTGGCTCTGGACAAACAGGAGAAACGGGTCATAGGAGAGATAGAATCTTATATACAACTCTATAACAGTGGCACACAATTTATTTATTTTTTATTTCACCTTTATTTAACCAGGTAAACCAGTTGAGAACAGGTTCTCATTTACAACTGCGACCTGGCCAAGATAAAGAAAAGCAGTGCAATAAAAACAACACAGAGTTACATATGGGGTAAAAAAACATAAAGTCAAAAATACAACAGAAAATATATATACAGTGTGTGCAAATGTAGCAAGTTATGGAGGTAAGGCAATAAATAGGCTATAGTGCAGAATAATTACAATAGTATTAACACTGGAATGCTAGATGTGCAAGAGATTATATGCAAATAGAGATACTGGGGTGCAAAAGAGCAAAATAAATAACAATATAGGGATGAGGTAGTTGGGTGGGCTAATTTCAGATGGGCTGTGTACAGGTGCAGTGATCGGTAAGGTGCTCTGACAACTGATGCTTAAAGTTATTGAGGGAGATAAGAGTCTCCAGCTTCAGAGATTTTTGCAATTCGTTCCAGTCATTGGCAGCAGAGAACTGGAAGGAATGGCGGCCAAAGGAGGTGTTGGCTTTGGGAATGACCAGTGAGATATACCTGCTGGAGCGCAGACTACGGGTGGGTGCTGCTATGGTGACCAATGAGCTAAGATAAGGCGGGGATTTGCCTAGCAGTGATTTATAGATGGCCTGGAGCCAGTGGGTTTGACGACGAACATATAGTGAGGACCAGCCAACAAGAGCGTACAGGTCACAGTGGTGGGTAGTGTATGGGGCTTTGGAGACAAAACGGATGGCACTGTGATAGACTACATCCAATTTGCTGAGTAGAGTGTTGGAGGCTATTTTGTAAATGACATCGCCGAAGTCAAGGATCGGTAGGATAGTCAGTTTTACGAGGGCATGTTTGGCAGCATGAGTGAAGGAGGCTTTGTTGCGAAATAGGAAGCCGATTCTAGATTTAACTTTGGATTGGAGATTCTTTATGTGAGTCTGGAAGTTGAGTTTACAGTCTAACCAGACACCTAGGTATTTGTAGTTGTCCACATACTCTAGGTCAGACCCGTCGAGAGTGGTGATTCTAGTCGGGTGGGCGGGTGCCAGCAGCGTTCGATTGAAAAGCATGCATTTAGTTTTACTAGTGTTTAAGAGCAGTTGGAGGCTACTGAAGGATTGTTGTATGGCATTGAAGCTCGTTTGGAGGTTTGTTAACACAGTGTCCAATGAAGGGCCAGATGTATACAAAATGGTGTCGTCTGCGTAGAGGTGGATCTGAGAGTCACCAGCAGCAAGAGCGACATCATTGATATACACAGAGAAAAGTGTCGGCCCAAGAATTGAACCCTGTGGCACCCCCATAGAGACTGCCATAGGTCCAGACAACAGGCCCTCCGATTTGACACACTGAACTCTATCTGAGAAGTAGTTGGTGAACCAGGCGAGGCAGTCATTTGAGAAACCAAGGCTATTTAGTCTGCCAATAAGAATGCGGTGGTTGACAGAGTCGAAAGCCTTGGCCAGGTCGATGAAGACGGCTGCACAGGCAAGCCATTGAGAACAAAGTATCTTATGACCTAGATATATCTGATTTCTGATTTGTGCGATAAATGCAATAAATTCTAAATAACTTTATTTTCCCTCAAGGGGAAATTGCTTGGTCGAACACCAGGCACTTGTATTTGAGCAAGCAGTACAAGGCACAACACATATTACTGCTTTGTCCACATGAGGTTAAGACCATATTTTCAAGGGTTTGTTTTTTCAAAGGCATTCCTCCAACTATTTACAGACTAACAGTGTGTGAGCTAAACATCAGTCAGTGTTGTGTTGGGATCTGCTGATGTCCCACAGTTTCAGACGCCCTGTTTGTTGATACCTTGATGTGCACAGTTGTGTCATCACACTCCTGCTTGGCTTCATAGAGGCCACGGAGGCTCTTCTTCAGAGGGATCAATTGTTGCTTCATTTCTTCCTGAAGGAGAGAGAGGAGAGAGAGAGAGAGAGAGAGAGAGAGAGAGAGAGAGAGAGAGAGAGAGAGAGAGAGAGAGAGAGAGAGAGAGAGAGAGAGAGAGAGAGAGAGAGAGAGAGAGAGAGAGAGAGAGAGAGAGAGAGAGAGAGAGAGAGAGAAGGTTTTTAGAGAGACTGCTGTATAGTGTATAAGAGCGTCTGGAAGCTTAGCTCAAGAAAAGCTAGTCATGCTAAAGCTCATCTGAGGTCATGCATAGGCTGCTGTTCAGCCGTAATCAGGATATTTTGGTGATACTTTCTTAGTTCTCGATTCAGAATAAACTTTTATCTTGTTAACGTCTGTGTGCAGTTGCAGGTGGTACTCCAAAAACCAGAGAATATTCCGAAAAATCCACTTTTTGTAACGAGTGAGAAATGCCTCTTGCATGTGTATAGATCTTTGTCATCTACTTCTACACGTGGCCACGTTGTATAGAAACGACTAGCTCCTGCAAAGACTTTGGGAAATGCGAGATGTGCGGCAGCTAAAATGGCGAGGAACTTCCTCGCGCGGTGCAATAAGTGGATTTAATATTTTTCTGAATTTTCTCTGGTTTTTGGAGCACCACCTGCAACTGGACACAGACGTTTATGAGAGACAAGTTTATTCCGAATCTAGTGCTTTGCACTAGCATACAGTGTAACCGTGTATGGAAGCATTCACATATCACCTTACAATGTGTAGCTTTTTTTTGTTGGAAAGCCAACTAGCAGATACAGTATCAATGGCTCTGGATCTCTCTCTAAATGTCATTGTTGTGAAATGTGGCACATCAATGACAATCATGTTTCACAATAGTTATGTTTGATTGCTGACTGTACTGCTTCAAGTTTATACTGTTGCTAAAACAAGCTGGATTAAGAATACATTTTCAAGGTAGTATGGTCAATATTAAAGTAGTATATCTGAATAAAAACATTGAAATTAAAAGATTATCTGACAGAATACAATATTTGCAACACCATAAAAGAGAGGGTTACACAACCATCCAAAAATGAATGATACGAGACAAGCCATTCTAACCTTGAGCTCCTGGGACCCCTCCTCTAGTGGGATCACATGGTGGCCCTGGTGCCTCTTAGATGTGTGACACACACAGCAGAGCACCTCGGCATCGTCCTGGCAAAACAGCTTCAGCACCTCCCCGTGTGTAGGGCACTTCGCCTCAGACTTCACTGGGACACCCCCTCTGTCCGGCCACCCACCCGCCTCGCCCTGGTTCCTCTGCTCCCTGAAGAAAGTTTTGGCCACGTTCTTCAGAGCCAGGCTCACCGTGGGCTCCGTCAGGGCACACTTCATGCGGCACACGGGACACTCGCGCCTCGCCTTCTTCTGGTTCAAGTTCTGCACTTGAGCACCACAGGGTCCCGGAAGATCTCGCAGCACACGGGGCAGGTTAGCTCGTCCTCCAGCATGGAGCCCGAGTGAGAGGACACGGCCCTGGGCCGCAGAGCCATGTCCACCTTAGAGCTCTGTAAGAACGAGGGTTTCCCAGGCTGGGAGGAAGCCTGTGGGCGTTGCGCCATGACTGGCTCCTGGATCATAGCTAGAGACTACTGTGGTGTATTCCCTTTTCAGTGGAGGAAATATCTTTCAGTAGTGCTGTAGCATCTACTCTTTCCTGAGGAAAGTTCTCTGTCAGCTCTATCCCTCATCCAGGAACAGACACTGGACTGATAGCTAAGGGCACACAACATGGACATAGTAAATGAGGGACATGAGATCACATCCTATAGGTCACCTGGACTTGTAGAACAGGTCCTGCTCCGCCCCCCAAGGGAAAAGTGTCCTTAAAAGTCAAATCACCTCCCCCGGCGTCCTACCTACTGTACCTGCCCACAACAGGATTCTAAGAAACTAGTCCTTAGTTATTATGCCTAGCCCAACTGACCTCCCAGTCAGAGTCAGTCTGCCTGTTTCAGAGAAATGAGAGGTGGGAGTGTCATATGTGGGTAAAGCCTGGAGCAACATGTGCTGCAGTGGGAGTAGGGTTAGGAGGCCTCCGACTGGGCACTAACGGGTTGAATCAACTTTGTTCCAACCTAATTTGTCAGCGTATTGTGATGTGAAATCTACGTGGAGAATACATTGGATTTTTTTAAAGTCATCAACGTAAACTATTGTTTTGAGGGTGAAATTTCAACCACAGGATTATGTCATAATTGTAACACATTTTCAACATAGACAAATCTTCCCACTGGGCACAGACGTCAATTCAACGTCTATTCCACGTTGGTTCACTGTAATTTCATTGAAATTACATGGAAACAACGTTGATTCAACCAGTGTGTGCCCAGTGCGTTGTATAAAATATGTTGAAGTCAGATGCAGTGGCTGCCCATTCATTAGGGTGTTAGGGGCGGTGCCCCACTTGTGATTGGTCCAAAAAAGTGAAAGATCTATATATATACTGTATATTGTTCAAAAAACATATATTTTATATATATATATAGTTTTTATATATATACACTACCGGTCAATAGTTTTAGAACACCTACTCATTCAAGGGTTTTTCTTTATTTTTACTATTTTCTACATTGTAGAATAATAGTGAAGACATCAAAACTATGAAAAAACACATATGGAATCATGTAGTAACCCAAAAAGTGTTAAACAAATCAAAATCTATTTTATATTTGAGATTCTTCAAATAGCCACCCTTTGCTTTGATGACAGCTTTGCTTACTCTTGGCATTTGAAGATGGACCTTCCTGGGTTGTTGAAATGAATGCCCAGACCTTCTGGGTCTGCTCTATCAGGTACTGAACAGATTACACTAAAGAGCAAATTGCAATGAATTTGTAATTAAATAACCTGAACCGGACATCCACATCCATCAACAGTCGAAGGACAGAGCAATACACTTGCTAGAACCTTCTTGCGGATCTGGTAGGACAATTGTTTTTAAATCTGTGCCAGTAGCGATTTTAGCATGGAAATCTTGGTGGGGCAAAAAAAAAATGTAGATGCATGCCAGCAAAGCCACTACACAACACAACACTAAACAATACATTAATTGCACTATAACGGTGACAAACGGTGCCCATAAACTGTTAGGGCCTACATAAAGCTATCCCAACAGCAGAGCTTTCTTTTCAGCACTATGGAGTGAATCCTCACCACCGCTACACCTGGCTATCAGCGGAGCCTTGTCTGGCAGCGAAACAGTTAATTCAGCCTCATTTACTGCCTTTTAAAAAACATAGCTGATATGGCTGACTTGCTTAAACAAATGTGGTTTCTACTTACAATTGAGATGTACAAACTATATCATAAGGAGACCATGAGCGTATAAGAGGCAATCCGTAATTTCGATTAAGACATTAATGAGCGAGCTAGGACGGATGTAGTCAATATAACTATTTGTTCAGCACTTTTGAAATGTACAGCGACATAATTCTGAACATGGGCCGTTCTTACAGTATTCTCCCTGTATACCAAGTCAGAACCGTAGGATAAATAAAGGGGGCATGTAAGCAGACAATGAAAGCTCTTACAATATTCAATGATAACATTTCTCTAAAACAGGCTATAGGCTACATGTGCACCACCAAGTCAGAACAGTAGGCTAAATTGAGGGGGAAAGGGACCAAATTATTAGGGTGAGGCACATGGGCTACTAACAGTTTACTACACAACATACAATTAGTATTACTTTCTTAGCTACAGTATTCATATCTCCCTGGCATATTACATAATTTATGCAGAACCATACACCTCATTTTTGGACTCACCTTATTGTGCTCACTTGAACAGGAAGGTGGCGCGGCGGTCCTTCTTGGGCAAATTTTGTCATCAAAGTCTGGCATTCTCTGGATTTATGGTGCTTTCAAGACAACTGGGAACTCTGAAAAAAACAAGGTTGAATCATGATGTCAGTGATCTTCAGGTCGGAGCTCTAGAAAGACTTGGAATTCCGAGTTGGATGACCGTATTTTCCCAGTCGGAGTTTGTTTTTTTCAGAGTTCCCAGTTGTCTTGAACTCACTGATGTCTGAGATTTCCCAGTTCCGAGTTTCCAGTTGTTTTGAACACGGTAGAAGTCATGCTGGATTGACAGCATGGCCAATGTATTCAACCTTTTATGGCCCATGATGTTGAATGTTTATCCTTTTAAGCTTGGAAAAGAGACCCTTAAACCCAGACTTGGACTACCCACCTACTCCACTGAATAGCAGGTTAGTGATTGCTTTGCAACACTTGCAGTTAGCCACTGATTCCTTCCAAACTACTCATTGTTGAATTTGCGATTTCCAACTTGTTGTGTAATGTTTATGTCCAATGGCCGATGAGCACCTGATACGTTTTATCTATAATTCCTCATTCATAATTTATCTTCATATGACAAGGATTGAAAAGGATTTGCCAGTAGATTGTCGACTTGATTCATCATGATGACTGCTAGCTTGCTGGCTAAGATTTTGAAAGTATGATGTTGACATGATCAGTCCAATCAAAGCTACAGCAGATATGACGTGATTTGACATCATTTTATCTGTGGCCTTCTTGGATGGGCACTTCTAATGTAACTCTATGGCAGCACCGAAGGGGCTTGAATTTTAGAGCTCTTTTTAGAATACCCGCCTCCCTGGGTATTCAGCCAATCAGCGGCCGCCACTGGTCAGATCTTCAACGTTATATCCACTATCAAAAAAACAACAACTACAGGCTGGGCAGCACCTCCTACTGGCGAGTTGATCTACAGTTATTAATAATTTATATGTTGGATTCACATCTCCATCTCAATAAAGATCAGTTAAAGGATTGGACTAAATCAAATCAAACTTTAAATGCACTTTAAATAAAGTTTTATTTGATTTAGTCCTATTCTTTAACTTTGATTCTTGGTTGAGATGGAAATGGGAATTTAACATATCAATTATACATTTGTATACAAACTGGAAGTTGTTGACAACCAAACACAATTCAATATCACTTTTGCAATACAGTAAATAGCCTATTAACTTGTCGACAAGTTAGCAAAATTATATGTTGGATTCAAGTCTCCAACTAAACCAAAAATAAAAGTTAAAGAATAGGATTAGCTAGTGGCTCAGACGAAACTATCTGGCATTGTCAACCAAACACAATTCAATAATATTTTTGTAATACAGTAAATAGCCTAAAATCTTACAAACTAATGTACAGTGGGGAAAAAAAGTATTTAGTCAGCCACCAATTGTGCATTTTCTCCCACTTAAAAAGATGAGAGAGGCCTGTAATTTTCATCATAGGTACACGTCAACTATGGCAGACAAATTCAGAAAAAAAATTCAATAAAAACACATTGTAGGATTTTTTATGAATTTATTTGCAAATTATGGTGGAAAATAAGTATTTGGTCACCTACAAACAAGCAAGATTTCTGTCTCTCACAGACCTGTAGCTTCTTCTTTAAGAGGCTCCTGTCCTCCACTCGTTACCTGTATTAATGGCACCTGTTTGAACTTGTTATCAGTATAAAAGACACCTGTCCACAACCTCAAACAGTCACACTCCAAACTCCACTATGGCCAAGACCAAAGAGCTGTCAAAGGACACCAGAAACAAAATTGTAGACCTGCACCAGGCTGGGAAGACTGAATCTGCAATAGGTAAGCTGCTTGGTTTGAAGAAATCAACTGTGGGAGCAATTATTAGGAAATGGAAGACATACAAGACCACTGATAATCTCCCTCGATCTGGGGCTCCACGCAAGATCTCACCCCGTGGGGTCAAAATGATCACAAGAACGGTGAGCAAAAATCCCAGAACCACACAGGGGGACCTAGTGAATGACATGCAGAGAGCTGGGACCAAAGTAACAAAGCCTACCATCAGTAACACACTACGCCGCCAGGGACTAAAATCCTGCAGTGCCAGACGTGTCCCCCTGCTTAAGCCAGTACATGTCCAGGCCCGTCTGAAGTTTGCTAGAGTGCATTTGGATGATCCAGAAGAGGATTGGGAGAATGTCATATGGTCAGATGAAACCAAAATAGAACTTTTTGGTAAAAACTCAACTCGTCGTGTTTGAAGGACAAAGAATGCCGAGTTGCATCCAAAGAACACCATACCTACTGTGAAGCATGGGGGTGGAAACATCATGCTTTGGGGCTGTTTTTCTGCAAAGGGACCAGGACGACTGATCTGTGTAAAGGAAATAATGAATCGGGCCATGTATCGTGAGATTGTGAATGAAAACCTCCTTCCATCAGCAAGGGCATTGAAGATGAAACGTGGCTGGGTCTTTCGGCATGACAATGATCCCAAACACACCGCCCGGGCAACGAAGGAGTGGCTTCGTCAGAAGCATTTCAAGGTCCTGGAGTGGCCTAGCCAGTCTACAGATCTCAACCCCATAGAAAATCTTTGGAGGGAGTTGAAAGTCTGTGTTGCCCAGCGACAGCCCCAAAACATCACTGCTCTAGAGGAGATCTGCATGGAGGAATGGGCCAAAATACCAGCAACAGTGAGTGAAAACCTTGTGAAGACTTACAGAAAACGTTTGACCTGTGTCATTGCCAACAAAGGGTATATAACAAAGTATTGAGAAACTTTTGTTATTGACCAAATACTTATTTTCCACCATAATTTGCAAATAAATTCATTAAAAATCCTACAATGTGATTTTCTGGATTTATTTTTTCTCATTTTGTCTGTCATAGTTGACGTGTACCTATGATGAAAATTACAGGCCTCTCTCATCTTTTTAAGTGGGAAAACTTGCACAATTGGTGGCTGACTAAATACTTTTTTTTCCCCAC
>NW_025535347.1:67500-101172 GCF_020615455.1 Coregonus clupeaformis | reverse complement strand
CATACACTACCAGTCAAAAGTTTCGACACACCTACTCATTCAAGGGTTTTTCTTAATTCTTACTATTTTTTACATTGTAGAATAATAGTGAAGACATCAAAACTATGACATAACACATATGGAATCATGTAGTAACCAGCAAAGTTTTAAACAAATCAAAATATATTTTTTATTTGAGATTCTTCAAATAGCCACCCTTTGCCTTGATGACAGCTTTGCACACTCTTGGCATTCTCTCAACCAGCTTCACCTGGAATGCTTTTCCAACAATCTTGAAGGAGTTCCCACATATGCTGAGCACCTGTTGGCTGCTTTTCCTTCACTCTGCCGTCCGACTCATCCCAAACCATCTCAATTGCGCTGAGGTCGGGGATTGTGGGAGGCCAGGTAATCTGATGCAGCACTCCATCACTCTCCTTCTTGGTAAAATAGCCCTTACACAGCCTGGAGGTGTGTTGGGTCAAAGTCCTGTTAAAAAACAAATGATAGTCCCACTAAGCCCAAACCAGATGGGATGGCTTATCACTGCAGAATGCTGTGGTAGCCATGCTTGTTAAGTATGCCTTGAATTCTAAATAAATCACAGACAGCGTCAGCAGCAAAGCACCCCCACACCATAACATCTCCTTCTCCATGCTTTACGGTGGGAAATACACATGCGGTGATCATCCGTTCACCCACACCGCGTCTCACAAAGACACAGCAGTTGGAACCCAAAATCTCCAATTTGGACTCCAGACCAAAGGACACATTTCCAATGGTCTAATGTCCATTGCTCGTGTTTCTTGGCCCAAGCAGATCTCTTCTTATTATTGGTGTCCTTTAGTAGTGGTTTCTTTGCAGGAATTCGACCATGAAGGCCTGATTCACACTGTCCCTTCTGAACAGTTGCTGTTGAGATGTGTCTGCGACTTAAACGCTGTGAAGCGTTTATTTGGGCTGCAATTTCTGAAGCTGGTAACTCTAATGAACTTATCCTCTGCAGCAGAGGTAACTCTGGGTCTTCCATTCCTGTGTAACGATCCCGGCTGTCTGAGTCGGGGTCTGGTCGTAATCTCCAGTTTCCCGAGGGTTCGGGAACGCTCCGGGGAGCGCTCTGGTTTCCGCACCTGCTTCCTATTAGCAATCTGCACACCTGGGCCTAATCAGCACCTTTCTTAGGCTCTGGCCCAACATCCAGTTCCTGCCGGATCGCTAGCCATGAACAGTAGGTGTTCTGTGTATCAGTTGAGCGTCCTAGCGTGAGTTTTGTTATTTTGTACTTTGTTGAGTTTTTGTGTTCTTACCTCCGTTTTTGTTCCACCTGCAGTCACACGTCCGGAACCTTCACCCCACCTCTGCCTGATGGTCGGCGGCTGCCGAGCCATCACTGGACCCAGACTGCACCCCCAACTACTCAACCACGCCGCCCCGCTCTGTCCCTGGATTATACTGCACCTTTTGTCGTTATCTAATAAACCCCCACCTTCGTTCAACTCTCCTTGTCCTGGTCTGCTTTTGGGTTCTGGCTGAGGGAACTGTGACAGAACGATCCGGCCAATTATGAACCCAGCGGACCTGGACTCTGTTCGCCATGCCATTACCCAGCAGGAGAAGATGTTGGGCCATCATAGCATGGTACTACAGGAGATCGCGTTGTCAGTTCGGAACCTTTCTACCGGCTGACGGAGTCCAGAACCAACGCCAGTGTCCGGTGGAGGACTCACTACCGGGTTTCACCCATCTCGCCTGCCGCTTCTGAAGTTGTGTCCCTCCGTGAGCCCAAGGTCCCGACGCCGGATAAATATGAGGGGGAGCTGGGAAGATGCCGTTCCTTCCTTATGCAGTGTGGATTAGTGTTCGATCTACAGCCCTACTCTTATGCCACTGACAAGGCTAGGATAGCTTTTTGATTGAGTTGCTGCGTGGTCGAGCGCTGGAGTGGGCTTCAGCCGTTTGGGGAACGACAGGATCCCTGCATGGCTTCATACCAGGGGTTCACGAGCCGAGATGAGGAAGCTCTTCACCATTCCGTCTGAGGGAGGGACGCAGCTAGCGTCTGTTTTCTCTTCACCAAGGAACTCGCAGCGTGGCCGACTTCGTGATCGAGTTCAAGACGTTGGCTGTGGAGAGTGGGTGGAACGAGGAGTCTTTGCAAGCGGCCTTTTACCAGGGCCTGTCGGAGCAGCTCAAGGATGAGTTGATCTCCTATCCGGAGCCTAGTGACCTGGACAGCTTGGTAGCCTTGTCTATTCGGGTGGATAATCGAGTCCGAGAGCGAAGGAGGGAGAGCAATGGGGTCCGTCCAATCGATCAGCTTCTCAGTTCCCAGTCGGATCGGGTGGTGGACCAGAACACGCCGATCATTCTCCACCACTAAGGATTAGTAGAGAGGACCTCTCCCGATTCCTGAACCCATGCAAGTGGGGCGGCACGGGTTAACCACGGAGGAGCGCCAACATAGACGTAAGACCAACTGCTGCCTCTACTGTGGTCGCCGGGACATTACATCTCCACTTGTTCCCGGCGGTCGTAAACTGCCCGGCTCGCTAAAGTTGGGAGGACTTTTAGCGAGCCAGTTTCAACCTCTCAGTACCTCTGTCAGACCCCGCTCTCGGCTACCCTTGTGAACAGGAATCAGAGCTTAGCGCTTAACGCTTTTATCGATTCAGGTGCCGATGGAAGCTTTCTTGATGCCGAAGTTGGTGGAACAGCTGGGGCTTTCCAAGGAGCAATTGCCGAAGCCATTGAAGCGACCACTCTGAACGGCAGTAGTCTGGCACGTATCACGATGAGGACTGAACCGGTTAAGATGCGGTTGTCGGGGAATCATTCGGAGATGATTTCATTTTTTCATTCTGCCGTCTTCCCATGTTCCTCTGGTCCTTGGATACCCCTGGCTGAAGGAACACAATCCCACGCTCGATTGGGCGACGGGCAAGGTAACGAGTTGGAGCCTTGATTGTCATGCTAACTGTTCCCAAGACTGCCTGCCCCCATGCGGTTCCCAGTCAGGTGATTGAGGCTAAACCCCCCCGATTTGTCCCTGGTTCGAGACATATCACGATTTGGGGGAAGTTTTCAGTAAGCAGAAGGCTCTGTCACTTCCTCCCCCACCGACCATATGATTGTGCCATCAGCCTGGTTCCTGGAGCTGTCTACCCCAAGGGAAGGTTATACAGTATCTCCCGACCTGAACGTGAGGCGTTGGAGACCTACATCAAGGAGTCCCTAGCTGCTGGTCCGTTCGTCCCTCGTCATACCCCCTGGGGGCAGGATTCTTCTTTGTGGGAAAGAAGGATGGCTCTTCGACCGTGTATTGATTATCGGGGTTGAATGACATCACGGTCAAGAACAAGTATCCCCTGCCCTTGATGAGTTCTGCCTTCGACTCCTTACAGGGTGCTCGGTGTTCACCAAGCTAGACCTACGCAATGCGTATCACCTGGTCCGGATCAGAGAGGGGGACGAGTGGTTGACGGGTTTCAATACACCGATGGGTCACTTCGGTATCAGGTGACGCCGTTTGGACTGACCAATGCTCCAGCGGTATTCCAGAGTATGGTGAAACGACGTCCTGAGAGATATGATCGGCTCTTCGTGTTTGTTTACCTGGGATGACATTCTGATCTTCTCAAGGAACCTTCCGACCACGTCCAGCATGTCCGGCAGGTTCTGCAGCGATTGTTGGAGAATCGTCTGTTCGTGAAGGCCGAGAAGTCGAAGTTTCACGCCCACACTACATCCTTTTTCGGGTACATCATCTCCAGGGGTGAGATTAGGATGGATCAGGAGAAGGTTAGAGCGGTTCTGGAATGGGTCCAGCCCGGTACGAGATTGCAACTCCAGAGATTTTTGGGGTTTGCGAATTTCTACCGCAGATTCATCCGGGATTACAGCCGTGTGGCCGCCTCCATTAACTGCCTTGACTTCCAGTATCAGGACCTTCAAGTGGAATCCGAGGCGGATCGTGCGTTTCTGGATTTGAAGAGGCGATTCACCAACGACCGATTCTCTCTCAACCGGACACGCCCGCCAGTTCGCCGTTGAAGTGGACGCTGCGTGATGTGGGAGTTGGCGCCATCCTGTCGCAGCGATGCTCCACGGACAGTAAACTCCATCCCTGCGCCTACTACTCGTCGCCTTTCGCCTGCAGAGAGGAATTACGATGTGGGTAACCGGGAGCTTCTCGCGGTGAAACTTGCCCCCCTTGGAGGAGTGGCGCCACTGGTTGAGGGGGCGGAGCAACCGTTTATTGTCTGGACTGACCACAAGAATCTTGCTTACGTGCAATCGGCTAAACGTCTCAACTCCCGGCAGGCCAGGTGGGCGTTGTTTTTCGACGATTCAAGTTTGCCCTGACGTTCGACCTGGATCTAAGAACGGCAAGGCGGACGCTTGTCCCGGATGTTCTCCAAGACGGAGGAGAGTGGGTCCAAGACCGAGACTATTCTCCCCGGAACTGCGTCGTGGGAGCAGTGATGTGGAAGATTGAGGAGGAGGTGCTGGCGGCCCCCTTCGGACTCAGCCCGGTCCCGGTAACGGTCCACCCGGTCGGTTGTTTGTGCCTGAGTCGGGTTCGTCCTGCTGTCCTCAAATGGTCCCACGCCAGCAAGATGGCTTGTCACCCCGGGCGTGGCTCGGACTATGGCGTTTCTTCGCAGACGTTTTGGTGGCCTGCCATGGCCGAGGATACTCGGGTTTTGTTGCTGCCTGTCCAGTGTGTGCGCAGAATAAGAGTACCAATCGCCCAGCTCTGACTACTTCATCCCCCTATTCCCGGCGTCCATGGTCGCATCTGGCCCTGGACTTCGCCACGGGGTTGCCCGCTTCTGAGGGGAACACGGTCGTTCTGACTATCGTGGACAGATTCAGCAAGTTCGCCCCACTTTGTGCCTATTGCCAAGCTTCCCTCTGCCTCGAGACGTCCGAGATCCTGGTTAGGGAGGTTTTCAGGGTCCACGGTTTGCCCAGTGATATCGTTTCCGACCGTGGCCCTCAGTTTACCTCTGCTGTCTGGAAGTCCTTCTGTTTGGCCATTGGAGCTACAGTCAGTCTCACATCTGGTTTTCACCCCCAATCCAATGGTCAGGCGGAGAGAGCCAACCAGAGGATGGAATCCACGCTACGCTGTCTGGTCTCTTCCAACCCCCACCTCCTGGGCCTCTCAGTTGCCTTGGGTTGAGTATGCCCACAATACTCTCCCTACATCTGCCACTGGGATGTCTCCCTTCCAGTGCCTGTATGGCTACCAACCTCCCCTGTTCCCTTCTCAGGAGAAGGAGCTCTCAGTGCCTTCTGTTCAGGCCCATATTCGGCGTTGCCACCGGACCTGGCATCGGGCCAGAAAGGCACTCCTTAGAGGTTCGGACCGGTATCAGCTCCAGGCGAATCGCCGCGGATCCCCGCCTCCCACCTATACCATCGGAGATAGGGTTTGGTTGGCCACCCGGGATCTTCCGTTACGGACTGGAGTCTAGGAAGTTGTTACCGAAGTTTATTGGTCCGTTTGTGGTGGAGAAGGTGATCAATCCAGTGGCAGTGCGACTCAAACTACCGAGGACGCCAGAGTCCATCCCACCTTTCATGTCTCCTGCCTCAAGCCTGTCTTCCTCAGTCCTCTGTTGCCTCCTCCGCCTCCTCCTCCTCCTCCTCGGATGATCGGAGGTGGTCCTGCCTACACGGTGCGTCGCATTATGGATTCCAGACGGCGGGGCCGGGGTTTCCAGTATCTCGTGGACTGGGAGGGGTATGGTCCTGAAGAGAGGAGTTGGATTCCGCGGCGACAGGTCCTAGATGCGGATCTCATCAGGGACTTTTACCGCCTCCATCCTGGCGCTCCGGGAGTCCGCCCGGTGGCGTTCGCCGGAGGGGGGTACTGTAACGATCCCGGCTGTCTGAGTCGGGGTCTGGTCGTAATCTCCAGTTTCCCGAGGGTTCGGGGAACGCTCCGGGAGCGCTCTGGTTTCCGCACCTGCTTCCTATTAGCAATCTGCACACCTGGGCCTAATCAGCACCTTTCTTAGGCTCTGGCCCAACATCCAGTTCCTGCCGGATCGTTAGCCATGAACAGTAGGTGTTCTGTGTATCAGTTGAGCGTTCTAGCGTGAGTTTTGTTATTTTGTACTTTGTTGAGTTTTTGTGTTCTTACCTCCGTTTTTGTTCCACCTGCAGTCACACGTCCGGAACCTTCACCCCACCTCTGCCTGATGGTCGGCGGCTGCCGAGCCATCACTGGACCCAGACTGCACCCCCAACTACTCAACCACGCCGCCCGCTCTGTCCCTGGATTATACTGCACCTTTTGTCGTATCTAATAAACCCTCACCTTCGTTCAACTCTCCTTGTCCTGGTCTGCTTTTGGGTTCTGGCTGAGGGAACTGTGACATCCTGTGGCGGTCCCCATGAGAGCCAGTTTCATTATAGTGCTTGATGGTTTTTGCGACTGCACTTGAAGAAACTTTCAAAGTTCTCGAAATGTTCTGGATTGACTGACCTTCATGTCTTAAAGTAATGATGCACTGTCATTTCTCTTTGCTTATTTGAGCTGTTCTTGCCATAATATGGACTTGGTCTTTTACCAAATAGGGCTATCTTCTGTATACCCCCCTACCTTATCACAACACAACTGATTGGCTCAAACGCATTAAGAAGGAAAGAAATTCCACAAATTAACTTTTAAGAAGGCACACCTGTTAATTGAAATGCATTCCAGGTGACTACCTCATGAAGCTGGTTGAGAGAATGCCAAGAGTGTGCAAAGCTGTCATTAAGGCAAAGGGTGACTATTTGAAGAATCTCAAATATAAAATCTATTTTGATTTGTTTAACACTTTTTTGGTTACTACATGATTCCATATGTGTTATTTCATAGTTTTAATGTCTTCACTATTATTCGTAATGTAAAAAATAAAGAAAAACCCTTGAATGAGTAGGTGTGTTCAAACCTTTGACTGGTGGTGTTCATATCACACACTCACACACACACAGCCAGAGGATGTTCACACATCTACATACATAGTCACACATGTTCATACATCGAGGCAGACACGCTTGCACACATAAGTTATATTTTTTCACATACACACACATTGCACTCTGGGAAAACACACATTACTGAGCCCTTTAACAGTCTCTCCAATCCTTCCCCTATGGACCCTCTTCCCCCCTTCACTATTTCCTCAACACATAGTACCATGTCCCTGCTTTACCCTCCTTTACCTCCCTACCCTCCTTTAACTCCCTCCTCCTCTCTCCATGTTTGTTTTGATTGATGGAGTGCCTCTTGTCTTCACAAACAACAAATACTCTGCTCAAACCTCTGCTGAAGTAGCCTCATAGCGAACATTCCTGTAAGCCTCTCGTCTGGATTCTGAATTCTGAATTTAACTACTGCAGTGGTGTTATTGTATGGTTTATGCTGTGATATGCTAACCATACCAAGATTAATTTGCCAACTATCAGTGAACATTATTATTACAGACAGTACCTTCTGTCAGCAGATACGACACAAGTATTGTAAAGGTTAATCCTGAGCTGAAATGTAATGATCACCACAAAAGACAAGGGTTTACAGCTGTAGTAAAGCTGTAAACTCTTGTTATTTTCTGGCGATTATTGCCTTTCAGCTCAGAGTGAACCTTTACGATTGCTCCCCTCGTTTCTTTGACCTATCATCAACATATAGGTCAGGTGAAGGGAGCTGGACTTTACATTTGAAGGATTGGCCTCATTGGTAGTTCCTTGTGAGCAGTTATGGAGTTGTCTAGTGACGAGGACATTTTTCTTTCATTAGTAAAGCAGTGATGGTCTTTAAGCAAACACTTGATGGACCATTTGTGCATGACCCAGAGCTTAATATTTCATCAAGTGTTTTTTTGATGGTTGTCTATACACAACAACAATCATGTCTGTACAGCCTTCATACTTGGTGCTCACTATGGCATGGCAATCTATTCAAGAGCCAATGTTTCACTCCACCACCCACTTGTCAGTCTGAAGTTGGATGACACACACAGACACACACAGTTTATGACACACACAGACACACACAGTTTATGACACACACAGACACACACTGTTTATGACACACACAGAGGGACAGGCATCCCCCCCACAGCATGACTTGTTTGGCTGAATTGTTTAGAGTGGAATGAGACAGTCTCATCACAGCAGCCAGTCTCAGTGGGGCTTGGAGCCGAGTCTGGTATTATCATACAAATGAGAGCTTTTTGTCTTTAAGACAAAATCTCTTATTGACTGTCGCCTTCCTCCATCATCCCTCACCCACCTCCTGGCTATTTTCTCTTCCAATGCTCCAGCTCCTTCTGGCCCTCACTCCAAGGCTCAATGAAAGAACCGGAACATGATTAGTAGTCATTGTAACTGCTAATTTTCATGGTCTGCTTCTCCATAATCACTATGAGGTAGTGATCTATTGCTCCTCAATATCTAGATCTGAGATGGGTTTCACATCTTGTAAATGAGCTCATCTAATGTGATTCTCCGATAAGGAATCCAGCATTACAGAGAATTATGCAGCACAATGGTTGATACGAGGGAGAGAAGAGTATAAAGAGAGTGATACAGCGATACAGATGGAGTCTGTGATCAGAGCTACGGCAGGGAGAGAGGAGGTGGTGGAGGTGAGAGGGGCATTGTGGGTGTTGGAGTCCACAGAGCTCTAATGAGCTTCCTGATTGTTGTGAAGAGTTTTGGGTAACCCTCCAACACCCCCAGTAGGTAAACATTAGCATCAAAGTAAACAAAAAATAAAAACAGTTTTAATGAGATTTAATTTGGTTGAGGTTTTTAATTGGCAGGCAGAAGCATCCACAATGTAGCTTATTTTAGCCCTGAAGCTTAGGCACGGTGGCCAGATAATGGTGACATCTCAGCCCTGACAAATGAAACAGTACCGGTGTCCCTGACTTTTAATTACAAAAATACCCCTCCAACAAGCTAATTAATAAGACCAAAGAGGAAAGAGCGGGCAGGCACCTGGGCTGAACGGAGGAGGCAGGCCTTCCTTCTCAGAACAAATTAGCAGGGAGGGAGAGAGCCTAGGCAGACAACTGGCCTGTCTGGTTGGTTGGTGTGTTCTTCTCTCAGCATGCAGTGGGGAATACTCTGGTTCATACTGTGTAATATTGGGTCTCCCTCTCTGCTAGGTACAATATACTGTAGCCATATCCCCTCTCTTAGTAGGAAAGCTGTGTGTCAGAACAGTGTGTATTGTACCTCACCTGGTCTCAGTGTAATGTATGAAATATGTTGATGTGTTCTCCTCTCCTCTCAACATCCATTGGGGAGTACTCTGTATCATAATAATACTGTATAATGCTGGGGCTGCCTCCATACTCTGTATCATAATAATACTGTATAATGCTGGGGCTTCCTCCATACTGAATCATAATACTGTATAATGCTGGGGCTGCCTCCATACTCTGTATCATAATAATACTGTATAATGCTGGGGCTGCCTCCATACTCTGTATCATAATAATACTGTATAATGCTGGGGCTGCCTCCATACTCTGTATCATAATAATACTGTATAATGCTGGGGCTTCCTCCATACTGAATCATAATACTGTATAATGCTGGGGCTGCCTCCATACTCTGTATCATAATAATACTGTATAATGCTGGGGCTGCCTCCATACTCTGTATCATAATAATACTGTATAATGCTGGGGCTGCTCCATACTCTGAATCATAATAATACTGTATAATGCTGGGGCTGCCTCCATACTCTGTATCATAATAATACTGTATAATGCTGGGGCTGCCTCCATACTCTGAATCATAATAATACTGTATAATGCTGGGGCTGCCTCCATACTCTGTATCATAATAATACTGTATAATGCTGGGGCCCTCCATACTCTGTATCATAATAATACTGTATAATGCTGGGGCTGCCTCCATACTCTGTATCATAATAATACTGTATAATGCTGGGGCTGCCTCCATACTCTGAATCATAATAATACTGTATAATGCTGGGGCTGCCTCCATACTCTGTATCATAATAATACTGTATAATGCTGGGGCTGCCTCCATACTCTGTATCATAATAATACTGTATAATGCTGGGGCTTCCTCCATACTGAATCATAATACTGTATAATGCTGGGGCTGCCTCCCTACTCTGAATCATAATACGGTATAATGCTGGGGCTGCCTCCATACTCTGAATCATAATACGGTATAATGCTCGGGCTGCCTCCATACTTGGTATCAAATCAATTCAAATCAAATGTTATTTGTCACTTACACGTGTTTAGCAGATGTTATTGCGGGTGTAGCGAAATGCTTGTGCTTCTAGCTCCGACAGTGCAGTAATATCTAACAAGTATTATCTAACAATTTCACAACATATACCCAATACACACAAATCTAATTAAGGAATGGAATTAAGAATAAAAACATATTTGGACGAGCAATGACAGAGCGGCATGGACTAAGATACAGTAGAATATTATAGAATACAGTATATATATATGAGATGAGTAATGCAAGATATGTAAACATTATTAAAGTGACTAGTGTTCCATTTCATAATACTGTATAATGCTGGGGTTGCCTCCATACTCTGAATCATAATAATACTGTATAATGCTGTGGCTGCCTTCATACTCTTTATCATAATAATACTGTATAATGTTGGGGCTGCCTCCATACTCTGAATCATAATAATACTGTGTAATGCTGGGGCTGCCTCCATACTCTGTATCATAATAATACTGTATAATGCTGGGGCTGCCTCCATACTCTGAATCATAATAATACTGTATAATGCTGGGGCTGCCTCCATACTCTGAATCATAATAATACTGTATAATGCTGGGGCTGCCTCCATACTCTGAATCATAATAATACTGTATAATGCTGTGGCTGCCTTCATACTCTGTATCATAATAATACTGTATAATGCTGGGGCTGCCTCCATACTCTGAATCATAATAATACTGTATAATGCTGGGGCTGCCTCCATACTCTGAATCATAATAATACTGTATAATGCTGGGGCTGCCTCCATACTCTGAATCATAATAATACTGTATAATGCTGGGGCTGCCTCCATACTCTGAATCATAATAATACTGTATAATGCTGGGGTTGCCTCCAAACTCTGAATCATGACAATACTGTATAACGCTGGGGCTGCCTCCATACTCTGAATCATAATAAAACGGTATAATGCTGGGGCTGCCTCCATACTCTGAATCATAATAATACTGTATAATGCTGGGGTTGCCTCCATACTCTGAATCATAATAATACTGTATAATGCTGTGGCTGCCTTCATACTCTTTATCATAATAATACTGTATAATGCTGGGGCTGCCTCCATACTCTGAATCATAATAATACTGTATAATGCTGGGGCTGCCTCCATACTCTGAATCATAATAATACTGTATAATGCTGGGGCTGCCTCCATACTCTGAATCATAGTAATACTGTATAATGCTGGGGCTGCCTCCATACTCTGAATCATAATAATACTGTATAATGCTGGGGCTGCCTCCATACTCTGAATCATAATACTGTATAATGTTGGGGCTGCCTCCATACTCTGAATCATAATACTGTATAATGTTGGGGTTGCCTCCATACTCTGAATCATAATACTTTATAATGCTGGGGCTGCCTCCATACTCTGAATCATAATACTGTATAATGCTGGGGCTGCCTCCATACTCTGAATCATAATACTCTATAATGCTGGGGCTGCCTCCATACTTGGTATCAAATAAAATAAAATAAAATCAAATGTTATTTGTCACATACATGTGTTTAGCAGATGTTATTGCGGGTGTAGCGAAATGCTTGTGCTTCTAGCTCCGACAGTTCATTAATATCTAACAAGTAATATCTAACAATTTCACAACATATACCCAATACACACAAATCTAATTAAGGAATGGAATTAAGAATATATACATATTTGGATGAGCAATGACAGAGTGGCATGGACTAAGATACAGTAGAATATTATAGAATACAGTATATACATATGAGATGAGTAATGCAAGATATGTAAACATTATTAAAGTGACTAGTGTTCCATTTCATAATACTATATAATGTTGGGGCTGCCTCCATACTATGAATCATAATAATACTTGTCACGCCCTGACTTATGGGACTCTTGTATGTTGAGTCAGGGTGTGGAGTTCTATGTTATTATTTCTATGTTCTCATTCTAGGTTTTGTGTTTTTATGTTTGGCCGGGTGTGATTCCCAATCAGAGGCAGCTGTCGCTCGTTGTCTCTGATTGGGGATCATACTTTAGTAGCCTGTTTGTTATCATTAGTTGTGGGATCTTGTTCCGTGTATTGTGTTTAGCCTGTGGAATTCATGTTACGTTGTTTTGTTTGTGTGTTTAGTTTATTAATAAACATGTATGCATTTCACGCTGCGCCTTGGTCTGACCCGTCCTTCAACGAACGTGACAATACTATAATGCTGGGGCTGCCTCCATACTCTGAATCATAATACTGTATAATGCTGGGGCTGCCTCCATACTCTGTATCATAATAAAACTGTATAATGATGTGGCTGCCTTCATACTCTGAATCATAATAATACTGTATAATGCTGGGGCTGCCTCCATACTTTGTATCATAATAATACTGTATAATGCTGGGGCTGCCTCCATACTCTGAATATATATATATGAGATGAGTAATGCAAGATATGTAAACATTATTAAAGTGACTAGTGTTCCATTTCGTAATACTGTATAATGCTGGGGCTGCCTCCATACTCTGAATCATAATACTGTATAATGTTAGGGCTGCCTCCATACTCTGAATCATAATACTTTATAATGTTGTGGCTGCCTCCATACTCTGAATCATAATAATACTGTATAATGCTGGGGCTGCCTTCATACTCTGAATCATAAGAATACTGTATAATGCTGGGGCTGCCTCCATACTTTGTATCATAATAATACTGTATAATGATGGGGCTGCCTCCATACTCTGAATCATAATAATACTCTATAATGTTGGGGCTGCCTCCATACTCTGAATCATAATAATACTGTATAATGCTGGGGCTGCCTCCATACTTTGTATCATAGTAATACTGTATAATGTTGGGGCTGCCTCCATACTCTGAATCATAATAATACTGTATAACGCTGGGGCTGCCTCCATACTCTGAATCATAATAAAACGGTATAATGCTGGGGCTGCCTCCATACTCTGAATCATAATAATACTGTATAATGCTGGGGCTGCCTCCATACGCTGAATCATAATAATACTGTATAATGCTGGGGCTGCCTCCATACTCTGAATCATAATAATACTGTATAATGCTGGGGCTGCCTCCATACTCTGAATCATAATACTGTATAATGTTGGGGCTGCCTCCATACTCTGAATCATAATAATGTATGATGTTGGGGTTGCCTCCATACTCTGAATCATAATACTTTATAATGCTGGGGCTGCCTCCATACTCTGAATCATCATCATTAAACACAAAATATACAGTTGAAGTCGGAAGTTTACATACACCTTAACCAAATACATTTAAACTCAGTTTTTCACAATTCCTGACATTTAATCCTAGTAAAAATTCCCTGTTTTAGGTCAGTTAGGATCACCACTTTATTTTAAGAATGTGAAATGGCAGATAGTAGAGAGAATTATTTATTTCAGCTTTTATTTATTTCATCACATTCCCAGTGGGTCAGAGGTTTACATACACTCAAATAGTATTTGGTAGCATTGCCTTTAAATTGTTTAACTTGGGTCAAACATTTCGGGTAGCCTTCCACAAGCTTCCCACAATAAGTTGGGTGAATTTTGGCCCATTCCTCAGGTTTGTAGGCCTCCTTGCTCGCACACGCTTTTTCAGTTCTGCCCACAAATGTTCTATAGGATTGAGGTCAGGGCTTTGTGATGGCCACTCCAATACCTTGACTTTGTTGTCCTTACGCCA
Organism: Coregonus clupeaformis; assembly: GCF_020615455.1. NCBI lineage: Eukaryota > Metazoa > Chordata > Actinopteri > Salmoniformes > Salmonidae > Coregonus > Coregonus clupeaformis. The sequence goes on along the minus strand of NW_025535347.1, from coordinate 87,225 downwards.
TTTTGCCACAACTTTGGAAGTATGCTTGGGGTCATTGTCCATTTGGAAGACCCATTTGCGACCAAGCTTTAACTTCCTGACTGATGTCTTGAGATGTTGCTTCAATATATCCACATAATTTTCCTTCCTCATGATGCCATCTATTTTGTGAAGTGCACCAGTCCCTCCTGCAGCAAAGCACCCCCACAGCATGATGCTGCCACCACCGTGCTTCACGGTTGGGATGGTGTTCTTCGGCTTGCAAGCGGCCCCCTTTTTCCTCCAAACATAACAATGGTCATTATGGCCAAACAGTTCTATTTTTGTTTCATCAGGCCAGAGGACATTTCTCAAAAAAGTACGATCTTTGTCCCCATGTGCAGTTGCAAACCGTAGTCTGGCTTTTTTATGGTGGTTTTGGAGCAGTGGCTTCTTCCTTGCTGAGTGGTATTTCAGGTTATGTCGATATAGGACTCGTTTTACTGTGATATAGATACTTTTGTACCTGTTTCCTCCAGCATCTTCACAAGGTCCTTTGCTGTTGTTCTGGGATTGATTTGCACTTTTCGCACCAAAGTACGTACATCTCTAGGAGACAGAACGCGTCTCCTTCCTGAGCGGTATGACGGCTGCGTGGTTCCATGGTGTTTATACTTGCATACTATTGTTTGTACAGATGAACGTGGTACCTTCAGGCGTTTGGAAATTGCTCCCAAGGCTGAACCAGACTTGTGGAGGTCTACAATTTTTTTCTGAGGTCTTGGCTAATTTCTTTGATTTTCCCATGATGTCAAGCAAAGAGGCACTGAGTTTGAAGGTAGGCCTTGAAATACATCCACAGGTACACCTCCAATTGACTCAAATTATGTCAATTAGCCTATCAGAAGCTTCTAAAGCCATGACATCATTTTTTGAAAATGTCCAAGCTGTTTAAAGGCACAGTCAACTTAGTGTATGTAAACTTCTGACCCACTGGAATTGTGATACAGTGAATTATAAGTGAAATAATCTGTCTGTAAACAATTGTTGGAAAAATTACTTGTGTCATGCACAAAGTAGATGTCCTAACCGACTTGCCAAAACTATAGTTTGTTAAGAAGAAATTTGTGGAGTGGTTGAAAAACAAGTTTTAATGACTCCAACCTAAGTGTATGTAAACTTCCGACTTCATGTGTATATACAATATATATACAAAAGGATGTGGACACCCCTTCAAATTAGTGGATTTGGCTATTTCAGCCATACCCGTTGCTGACAGGTGTATAAAATCGAGCACACAGCCATGCAATCTCCATAGACAAACATTGGCAGTAGAATTTCCTTACTAAAGAGCTCAGTGACTTTCAACGTGCCCTGCTAGAGCTGCCCCGGTTAACTGTAAGTGCTGTTATTGTGAAGAAGGAAACGTCTATGAGAAACAATGGCTCAGCCGCGAAGTCGTAGGACACACAAGCTCACAGAACGGGACAGCCGAGTGCTAAAGCGCGCAGCGCGTAAAAATCATCTGTCCTCGGTTGCAGCACTCACTACCAAGTTCCAAACTGCCCCTCGAAGCAAGGTCGTTGGGAGCTTCATGAAATGGGTTTCCATGGCCGAGCAGCCGCACACAAGCCTAAGATCACCATACGCAATGCCAAACGTCGGCTGAAGTGGTGTAAAGCTCGCCGCCATTGGACTCTGGAGCAGTGGAAATGCGTTCTCTGAAGTGATGAATCACACTGTCAGGCGGATGAATCTGGGTTTGGCGGATGCCAGGAGAACGCTACCTGCCCGAATGCATAGTGCCAAGTCCAGCAGTAAAGATTGGTGGAGGTGAAATAATGGTCTGGGGCTGTTTTTCATGGTTCGGGCTAGGCCCCTTAGTTCCAGTGACGGGAAATCTTAATATACAATGACATCCTAGACGATTCTGTGCTTCCAACTTTGTGGCAACAGTTTGGGAAAGGCCCTTTCCTGTTTCAGCATGACAATTCCTTGTGCACAAAGCGAGGTCCATACAGAAATGGTTTGTCGAGATTGGGGTAGAAGAACTTGACTGGCCTACACAGAGCCCTGACCTCAACCTCATCGAACATCTTTGGGATGAATTGGAACACCAACTGCAAGCCAGGCCTAATCACCCAACATCAGTGCCCGACCTCACTAATGCTCTTGTGGCTAAATGGAAGCAAGTCCCCACAGCACTGCATCACTTCTTGTTTTTTATGAGAAATGTTACTGTGTTGAAAATTCCAAATTGTCTGTATAATCAAAAATCTGACAGACGTACCCCACCAGACATGCCACCAGTGGTCTCTTCACAGTCCCCAAATCCAAAACAAATTTAAGGCAACGTATAGTATTGTATAGAGCCATGGTTACATGGAACACCCTTCCGTCTCAAATTACTCAAGCAAACAGCAAAATCAGCATAAAAACACGAATAAAACAACACCTCACAGCACGCCTCACCCCTATCTGACCTAAATAACATGTACAGTGCAAGTATTCAGACCCCTTGACTTATTCCACATTTTGTTATAGCCTTATTCTAAAATTGATTAAATAAATACAAATCCTCATCAATCTACACACAATACCCCATAATGACAAAGCGAAAACACGTTTTTAGACATTTTTGCAAATGTATTAAAAATAAAAACAGAAATACCTTATTTACATAAGTATTCAGACCCTTTGCTATGAGCCTCGAAATTGAGCTGTTTCTACAACTTGATTGGAGTCCACCTATGGTAAATTCAATTGACTGGACATGATTTGGAAAGGCACACACCTGTCTATATAAGGTCCCACAGTTGACAGTGCATGTCACAGCAAAAACCAAGGCATGAGGTCAAAGGAATTTTCCGTAGAGCTCCAAGACAGCACTGTGTCGAGGGACAGATGGGGGTAGGTTACAAAAAAAATTTGCCAGCATTGAAAGTCCCCATGAACACAGTGGCCTCCATCATTCTTAAATGGAAGAAGTTTGGAACCACCAAGACTCTTTCTAGAGCTGGCCACCCGGCCAAACTGAGCAATCGGGGGAGAAGGGCCTTGGTCAGGGAGGTGACCAAGAACCCGATGGCCACTCTGACAGAGCTCCAGAGTTCCTCTTTGGAGATGGGAGAACCTTCTAGAAGGACAACCATCTCTGCAGCACTCCACCAATCAGGCCTTTATGGTAGGGTGGCCAGACGGAAGCCACTCCTCAGTAAAAGGCACATGACAGCCCACTTGGAGTTTGCCAAAAGGCACCTAACGGACTCTCAGACCATGAGAAACAAGATTCTCTGGTCTGATGAAACCAAGATTGAACTCTTTGGCCTGAATGCCAAGCGTCATGTCTGGAGGAAACCTGGCTGTGGGGATGTTTTTCAGCTGCAGGGACTGGGAGACTAGTCAGGATCGAGGGAAAAATGAACGTAGCAAAGTACAGAGAGAACCTTGATGAACACCTGCTCCAGAGTGCTCAGGATCTCAGACTGGGGCAAAGGTTCACCTTCCAACATGACAACAACCGAAAGCACACAGCCGAGACAATGCAGGAGTGGCTTCGGGACAAGTCTCTGAATATCCTTGACTGGCCCAGCCAGAGCCCGGACTTGAACCCGATCGAACATCTCTGGAGAGACCTCAAAATAGCTGTGCAGCGACGCTCCCCATCCAACCTGACAGAGCTTGAGAGGATCTGCAGAGAAGAATGGGAGAAACTCCCCAAATACAGTTGTAACAAGCTTGTAGCGTTATACCCAATAAGACTTGAGGCTGTAATCACTGCCAAAGGTGCTTCAACAAAGTACTGAGTAAAGGGTCTGAATACTTATTAAATGTATTTTTTTCAGGTTATTTTATTTTAGAAATGGCCAACAATAAAAAATAAACCGTTTTTTCTTTGTCATTATGGGGTATTGTGTGTAGATTGATGAGGAGGGAAAAACAATTTAATCAATTTTAGAATAAGGCTGTAACGTATCAAAATGTGGAAAAAGTCAAAGGGTCTGAATACTTTCCGAATGCACTGTATGTTTATGTAAATTAATATGTATGCATGCAAGCATTTAGGCTAGGCCTAATTTATAGATGTGTCTGAATGTAGGCCTAATGGATAGATGTGTCTGAATATAGGCCTAGAGTATAGGTCTCTCTGTTTCTCCTAAGTGTTTTGTCAGAGCAGGACCATTTGTATTTCTACCTCCCGCGTGGCGCAGTGGTCTAAGGCACTGCGTCGTAGTGCTAACTGTGCCACTAGAGATCCTGGTTCGAATCCAGGCTCTGTCGTAGCAGGCCGCGACCGGGAGACCCATGGGGTGGCGCATACTGGCCCAGGGTAGGGGAGGGAATGGCCGGCAGGGATGTAGCTCAGTTTGTAGTGCATGGTGTTTGCAACGGGGGGCCAGTATGAAAAAAATATTATAATAATGTATGCACTCACTAACTGTAAGTCGCTCTGGATAAGAGCGTCTGCTAAATGACTAAAATGTGTATTTATTTTTAATGTATGTCGCTCTGTCCTTGAGCTGTTCTTGTCTATTATTGTTCTGTATTGTTTCATGTTTCGTGTGGACCCAAGGAAGAGTAGCTGCTGCTTTTGCAACAGCTAATGGGTTGGTTATCTCATTCTGAGGCAGTGAAGCACATGGCCCCTGAGAGAGAGGCCACATTAAATTCACAGTTTTTGTTTAACGAATGCTTGATTTTCATTATATCTTATTTCCCAACCAACCACTATGTGTTATTGAGTCTGATATTAGTATTCCCCGACCGCTGCTTTCTAGTAAGAAAAGCACTGTCAACACACAGTAGTTGCTGCTGGGGAGAATACACAGCTAAATTGTGGCTAGCGCCCAGCGGCTGCCTCTGCTGAACTGGGGTCAGTGCTCTGTGCTTCAGATAGGTAAGGCCTTGTGACATCAGTGTGGAGTTGGGAAGACAGCGTGTGTGTCAAATCAAATCAAATCAAAACTAGATACAATTTTATTGGGCACATGCGCCGAGAAATGCTTACTCTCTTGTCCATTCCCAGCGCTCCTCTACAGGGAAGCAGATATACAGTAGCATATGGTAGAAAGAGTTCTGTATGTGGCCTTTTCTGTAGACTACAGACTGGAGATAAAATGTGTGACAATGTAATGAGCCTGAAACTTTTTACATCATGCAGGTTTCTCAGATCAAATAGCCTAACCTAAATGTTAACAAACAACATATCCTAAAAACAGGACAGGTCAAAGTAAAATGGACAATATGGAATGGACAATCAGGCTACTCACAACTGCTGTCCAGGAGTTTCATCCCGTGGGCTAAATTGTCATGATCAGTGGTTTCAAGTTTGTATCCGTAAATATTTTACGAGCTGATTATAGCGAAAAAGAAAATACTTCTGCATGTCCCGCTGTGTAAACACATTGCAAATAGGCTCAGGATAACCTAATAAAGTTGGGTAGCTGATATTTAGAGCTGAAATAGACAAATTGATTAATCTCAGGAATCAGGAAAAATAAAGCCAATGCAACGGCGTGTTTTACAAACAGTGGGCCTACCACATAGATGGTCATTCACAAAATTGTATTTCAGGCAACGCTGTAGACCAGGGATGGGCAACTACCATGCTCTGGGGCCTGATTTTGCCTCAGCCCCAGCTAACACATCTGACACCAGTAATCAACTAATCATGATCTTCAGTTTAGAATGCAATTAGTTTAATCAGCTGTGTTGACTAGGGATGGGGGGAAAGTGTGACACCACTCCGGCCCCTGAGGACTGGAATTGCCCATCCCTTTTGTAGGCTATACCTCAGTAAGCATGGACCGATGCTGACGCCTTTTGGAAGTCTTTTTTTGGTGCAGTTCAGACCAGCCTTGATTTCCACGTCCATGAACGTTGTTTTTTGGTCTGGTCCGGATGAAATCTGAAGCAATCATAGACATCTATGTTTGCTTCAGATTTTGTCCGCTCTGGACGAGCCTTGATTTGGCCCAAACATAGACGTCTATTAATTACATATTTTCAACTTTCATTCAGAACCGAAAATGAACCTGAAATCAACATCCGGAAAATACGTATTTTCAACGCCAGGAAAATACGTATTTTCAACATCCGGAAAACACATATTTTCAACTTTCATTGAGAACCAAAAATGGACCTGATTTTAACGTCCGTAAAATACGTATTTTCACCTTTCATTCAGAACCTAAATTGAACCTAACTTCAACGTCTGGAAAAAATACCTATTTTAGATGTCTTTTCAACGTCATTTTGCTTACTGGGACTATTCTATAATAATAATATGCCATTTAGCAGACGCTTTTATCCAAAACGACTTACTACCCTGGTGTTACAAGCGCTGTGCTCTACCAGCTGAGCTACAGAGGACCACATTCTTGTAGGGGCGGCAATGTTTTGGTCTCGCCTAGGGCGGCAGAACAGTCAGGACCGGCCCTGTTACTTAGGAGCCCATTCCCAACAATGCAGAGTTCAAAAGTAAGAAAACATATTTGCTAAATAAAAAAGGAAATAGTAACACAATAAAATGACAATGAGGCTATATACAAGGAGTACCAGTACCGAGTCAATGTGTAGGGGTACGAGGTAGGTGAGGTAACTTAGGTAATTAGGTAGGTAGGGTCAAAAGTGACAAGGCAATCAGGATATATATAATAAAAAGAGAAAGTGTGTCTGTTTGTGTGTGTGTATTGTGTGTTGGAGTGTCAGTGTAGTATGTGTGAGTGTGTGGATATTGAGTGTGCATAGAGCCAGTGCAAAAAAAATGAAGACAAAACATTTTTAATAAAGGGGGTAAATGTAAATAGTTCGGGTAGCCATTTGATTAGGTGTTCAGCAGTCTTATGGCTTGGGGGTAGAAGCTGTTCAGGATCCTTTTGGTACCAGACTTGGTGCTCCGGTACCGCTCGTCGTGTGGTAGCAGAGAGAACAGTCTATGAATTGGGTGGCTGGAGTCTTTGACCATTTTTAGGGCCTTCCTCTGACACCGCCTGGTATAGAGGTCCTAGATGGCAGGGAGTTCGGCCCCAGTGATGTACCTGGCCGTACGCACTATCCTCTGTAGCGCCTTGCTGTCGGATGCCGAGAAGTTGCTATACCAAGCGGTGATGCAGCCAGTCAAGATGCTCTCAATGGTGCAGCTGTATAACTTTTTGAGGATCTGAGGGCCCATGCCCATTGTACCCCTGCACATCGACTCTGTAATGGTACTCCGTGTGTATAGCCAAGTTATCGTTACCCATTGTGTATTTATATCTCGTTTTTTTTTTTTGTATTATAATTTTTCTGTCTGCATCATTGGGAAGGGCCCGTAAGTAAGCATGTCATTGTGTATCTACACCGGGTGTTTACGAAGCATATGTGACAAATAAAATGTGATGTGATTTGAAGGGAACGTTCTGTAAAGTTGTGGGAACATTTGTTGTTAGCTGGGTAGAGCTTGGCTAGAAATCGGTTGGAGTAAAAGGCTATTGAGCACACTTACTTACTGTCATTGTGGCCTGCACAGTGCACAGCCCTGGTAAATGATGACTTTCATTTTGTGTGCAAGGGGAAAGGGCGAGCCTCGGAGGCTCAAGCAAGGATACATATTCACATCAGTCACAGCGCAGAAGACGACTAGTTTTTTCCCCCATGTATACAGCAACATAGTCTTCCTCCCTCCAGGCCTGTGGTTGGCCTGAGGCAGCTGTAGGGAGGATAGACCAATGGGATAGACCAGAGAGCCTTGTGCAGCCCCTGAGTGGTTATCTCATTCTCAGGCAGTGAGGCGCACGGCCTCTGAGCGAGAGGCCGCATTAAATCCGCAGTTTTGTGTAACGAATGTTTATTTCCTGCCCAATCGCTATGCGTTAATGAGCCTGGTATGAGTATTCCTCGACCACTGCTTTCTAGTAAGACAAGCACTGTCAACACACAGTAGCTTGCTGCCGGGGCTTGCTGCCGGGGAAAATACACAGCTAAAGGGTTGGCTAGCATGGCCAAGGTCACCATAATAACTGTTCAAATAGCCAAAAAAACGATATACTGTATATTATTTATATTATTATTATTTATTTATTTAGCTATTCTAATGATTATTACGGTGACCACGATCATTTGGCTGCCCAATTACCGTCATCCAAAATGATTTTTTAGAAGCACATTTTCTCCTCTCCAACTCTGACTGCATGTGCTGCCATAGATAGAATCAATAGAACGGGCATCCCCATTTAAGGTTGGTTAGTGCTGTCCAGGATCTTTGGGACATCCCTACCCTAAACCCTAACCCTAACCTTAACCCATACCCTAAGGAAACCGAACACTCGTTTGCTTCTTTCAGCAAGGAGCAAAAGGAGAAACAAAGTTTCATCCCGTTGTTAAGAGTTCATGATACACAGTGCATTCGGAAAGTATTCATACCCCTTCACTTTTTCCAAAATATGTTATGTTACAGCCTTAAATCATTTTTTTCCGTCATCAATCTACACACAATACCCCATAATGACATAGCAAAAACAGGTTTTTAGACATTTTTGCAAATTTATAAAAAATTAAAAACTTAAATAGCACATTTACGTATTCAGACCATTTACGCAGTACTTTGTTGAAGCATCTTTGTCAGCAATTAAAGTCTCGAGTCTTCTTGGGACACCTGTATTTGGGGAGTTTCTCCCATTCTTCTCTGCAGATCCTCTCAAGCTCTGTCAGGTTGGATGGGGAGCGTCGCTGCACAGCTATTTTCAGGTCTCTCCAGAGATGTTCGATCGGGTTCAAGTCCAGGCTCTGGTTGGGCCACTCAAGGACATTCAGAGACTTGTCCCGAAGCCACTCCTGCATTGTCTTGGCTGTGTGCTTAGGGTGGTTGTGCTGTTGGAAGGTGAATCTTCGCCCAAGTCTGAGGTCCTGAGCGCTCTGGAGCAGGTTTTCATAAAGGATCTCTCTGAACTTTGCTCCTTTCATCTTTCCCTCGATCCTGACTAGTCTCCCAGTCCCTGCCACTCTAAAACATCCCTACAGCATGATGCTGCCACCACTATGCTTCACCGTAGGGATGGTGCCAGGTTTCCTCCAGACGAGACGCTTGGCATTCAGGCCAAAGAGTTCAATCTTGGTTTCATCAGACCAGAGAATCTTGTTTATCATGGTCTGAGTGTCTTTAGGTGCCTTTTAGCAAACTCCAAGTGGGCTGTCATGTGCCTTTTACTGAGGAGTGGCTTCCATCTGGCCACTCTACGATAAAGGCCTGATTGGTGGAGTGCTACAGAGATGGTTGTCCTTCTGGAAAGTTCTCCCATCTCCATAAAGGCACTCTGGAGCTCTGTCAGAGTGACCATCGGGTTCTTGGTCATCCTTCACCAAGGCCCTTCCCCGCCAATTGCTCAGTTTGGCCGGGCGGCCAGCTCTAGGAAGAGCCTTGGTGGTTCCAAACTTCTTCCATTTAAGAATGATGGAGGCCACTGTGTTCTTGGGGACCTTCAATGCTGCAGACATTTTTTGCTACCCTTCCCCAGTTCTGTGCCTCGACACAATCCTGTCTCGGAGCTCTATTGACAATTCCTTCGACCTTATGGCTTGGTTTTTGTTCTGACATGCACTGTAAACTGTGGGACCTTATTTACATTTACATTTACATTTACGTTATTTAGCAGACGCTCTTATCCAGAGCGACTTACAAATTGGTGCATTCACCTTATAGCCAGTGGGATAACCACTTTACCATTAAAAAAAATAAAAAATTGGGGGTGCGGTGGGGTAAGGGGGGTAGAAGGATTACTTATCCTATCCCAGGTGTTCCTTAAAGAGGTGGGGTTTCAAATGTCTCCGGAAGGTGGTGAGTGACTCCGCTGTCCTGGCGTCGTGAGGGAGCTTGTTCCACCATTGGGGTGCCAGAGCAGTGAACAGTTTTGACTGGGCTGAGCGGGAACTGTGCTTCAGCAGAGGTAGGGGAGCCAGCAGGCCAGAGGTGGATGAATGCAATGCCCTCGTTTGGGTGTAGGGATTGATCAGAGCCTGAAGGTACGGAGGTGCCATTCCCCTCACAGCTCCGTAGGCAAACACCATGGTCTTGTAGCAGATACGAGCTTCAACTGGAAGCCAGTGTAGTGTGCGGAGGAGCGGGGTGACGTGAGAGAACTTGGGAAGGTTGAACACCAGACGGGCTGCGGCATTCTGGATGAGTTGTAGGGGTTTAATGGCACAGGCAGGGAGCCCAGCCAACAGCGAGTTGCAGTAATCCAGACGGGAGATGACAAGTGCCTGGATTAGGACCTGTGCCGCTTCCTGTGTAAGGCAGGGTCGTACTCTCCGAATGTTGTAGAGCATGAACCTACAGGATCGGGTTAGCGCCTTGATGTTAGTGGAGAACGACAGGGTGTTGTCCAGGGTCACGCCAAGGCTCTTCGCACTCTGGGAGGAGGACACAGCGGAGTTGTCAACCGTGATGGCGAGATCATGGAACGGGCAGTCCTTCCCCGGGAGGAAGAGCAGCTCCGTCTTGCCAAGGTTCAGCTTGAGGTGGTGATCCGTCATCCATACTGATATGTCTGCCAGACATGCAGAGATGCGATTTGCCACCTGGTTATCAGAAGGGGGAAAGTATAGACAGGTGTGTGCCTTTCCAAATCATGTCCAATCAATTGAATTGACCACAGGTGGACTCCAGTCAAGTTGTAGAAACATCTCAAGGATGATCAATAGAAACAGGATGCAATTTCGAGTCTCATAGCAAAGAGTCTGAATACTTATGTAAGTAAGGTATTTCTGGTGGGGGGGAATGCCAAGAGTGTGCAAAGCTGTCATCAAGGCAAAGGGTGGCTATTTGAAGAATCTCAAATATAAAATAGATTTTGATTTGTTTAACACTTTTTTGTTTACTACATGATTCCATATGTGTTATTTCATAGTTTTGATGTCTTCACTATTATTCTACAATGTAGAAAATAGTAAAAATAAAGAAAAACCCTTGAATGAGTTGGTGTGTCCACACTTTTGACTGGTAGTGTATATTACATTTACATTTTTAGCAGACGCTCTTATCCAGAGCGACTTACAGGAGCAATTAGGGTTAAGTGCCTTGCTCAAGGACACATCGACAGATTTTTCACCTAGTCGACTGGGGGATTAGAACCAGTGACCTTTCGGTTACTGGCACAACGCTCTTAACCACTAAGCTACCTGCCACCCAAGTATTAAATGGTTATGGCGGTTATTTTATTTTAATGACGGTCTTCATTTACACGGATATAAGGTAATTGTGCCAGCCTATGTAGCAGTACACTGAAGCATGGGAATCAGAAGCAAACCTGTACACCTGAGTAATGATGACAGATAGACTACAGGGATGGATGTTTTCATAGAAATGTCATGCATTAAATCCAAGGCCTCCTTCAATGTTACGTTACATAAAGCCTTGTATCATAGTTAGCCATATAGCCTGTCATGCTGTCAACATCATGTTCTGCTGAGGGCTTGTTACATTATTTGTTTATTTTCTTTTTACACATTGTGATGTCACGAGAGGCTGTGTCCTGGAGGGACGTTACATCCCCCTGAGATGGCTGCAAACCCAGACAGCTATGGCTCCATCTGCTGGTATGGTCGGGAACTCCACCCCTCTATGGCCAATCTTCCCACGCAGCTGAAACAAATCAGGAGCTGAGGAGCTGAAGGTTTGGGAAGGGAAGAGACACACTGAGGGAGTGTGTGGGGGGTGAAGAGACACAGTCTCCAAGCTGGGCTCTCTGGAGGACAAGAGTGCTGCACGTCCACTTCCATGAGGAATATAAGGATTTGGAGATACTTACCTTTGGGAAATACTCACCTTTGGATATATGCACCTGTGGAAATACGTGTGGGACATTTGGAAGGACGTTTTGCTGGGTTGGCCACTAGCTGCAACGTGGAATACAGTAAGGCTGGGGAAAAGTTATTTGAGCGAGGGAGAGTTATGATTTTGGATGTGGAAGAGACATCCCTGAACTGTTAACCCTTAAGAGCCACCAGAGAACAGAATTGTGTTATAATTTCGTTAGTTTCCCAAGACCTTTAATAAAATCCTTGTTTTGGTTGAACCTGGTCTCCTTGCACTACTTGAGCAATCCCGCTGAAAGCTGTGTAGCCTCTCGTGACATCACAACATACAGTGACTCTTTGCTGACCTCTTTACACCACACGTGATTTTATCCACAAACTTGTTATGGACATGTTATATAACATAAGACCTACATAATGTTATCTAGCAAAACTATTGTCAATTCCCAAAGGCCAGGCTTTGAATAAGACAAAGGAGACTGGAATGCAGGAAGGATGAAAGAAGACAATCAGGCACTATAGGAAAGGATCAATACCTCTGATATTATCTATCTGCCTCACAATGGTCTTGATCAAGAAAGAAATAACGGAGGGAGTGTGGAGGGATCATAAACACGCGACCATCTGATCGCTTCTCTCCCGGTAACAAATCATGTTAGTGTAATACGCTGCAGGAATTGTATCATGCTCCATGCAGCCCATGAGACACTGAGAAGGGGGCACAGAGATTAATCAGTTCATATTTCCTCCATTCTCCTTTGCATGTGTCCCCTCGGAGGTAATATGAAATGGGCTATGAAATAGAATACAATTAATTCTCGTTTGATCAAATGTTAAATGGTTGTGCACATCAGAGCACAATACATCATGTAGAATGAGGAGGTTGGTAGATAAAATGCCACAGATGGTCGGATTGTAAATGTGTTCTGAGTAGCTGGAATAAGGTAACATCTACAGGATTTAGTTAAGTAGCAGTGGTTTCTCTGTTGTGATTGGTAGTGATGGAGTGAAATAAGGGTATTTACTGAATAGAGGTCTTAGCTACAGTAGGAATCGATCGCCCCAAATAAATCCCACTTCACTTACTGTAGTTCAATAAGCAAAATATATTTTTTCAAACCCAAGATGTCCTATCATATCTGACATCCCATTCTTTTTGCAGACATATTTGAATCCCATTCTATCACTTGAAGCCTTTTAACCCTCATTCAAGTAGGATAAAGAGAGATGAGCCCGTGTGTGAGTAAACACAGGTTCCCTGAGTGAGAGAAGAGAGTGATGGAGACAGCCAGGGATGAAGGAGGATTCACTGAGATGGGGGGATGAAGGGAAGGTAGCATGGAGGACAGCTGCACTGATGATGTATGGCGTGGTTTAACCAATAAAGATCTAACGTTAGAGCTTGGTTGGAAATGGGTTGTAGTGAAAGTCTGTTGAGCACACATACTTACTGTCATTGTGGCCTGCACAATGCACAGCCCTGGTAAATGATGACTTTCATTTTGTGTGCAGTGTGTGAAGGGATTGTGGGGGGAAAGGCGAACGTCGGAGGCACAAGCAAGGATACACATTCATATCAGTCACAGTGCAGAAAATGACTGGTGTTAATTTCCCCCATACCATACTAACTGTATACATCCACATCCTAGAGAGAGAGAGAGAGAGAGAGAGAGAGAGAGAGAGAGAGAGAGAGAGAGAGAGAGAGAGAGAGAGAGAGAGAGAGAGAGAGAGAGAGAGAGAGAGAGAGAGAGAGAGAGAGAGAGAGAGAGAATTCGAAAACAAATCCAATTTTGAGAAACTCCCATATCTATTGGGTGAAATACCACAGTGTGCAATCACATCAGCAAGATGCAACTAGAATTCTGCAAAAACATCCTCTGTCCATGTACAACGTAAAAACACCAAATAATGCATGCAGAGCAGAATTAGGCCGATACCCGCTAATGACCAAAATCCAGAAAAGAGCCTTTAAATTCTATAACCACTTAAAAGGAAGTGATTCCCAAACCTTCCATAACAAAGCCATCACCTACAGAGAGATGAACTTGGAGAAGAGTCCCCTAAGTAAGCTGGTCCTGGGGCTCTGTTCACAAACACAAACAGACCCCACAGAGCCCCAGGACAACAACAACAACAACAACACAATTAGACCCAACCAAATCATGAGAAAACAAAAAGAGAATTACTTGACACATTGGAAAGAATTAACAAAAAAACTGAGCAAACTAGAATGCTATTTGGCCCTAAACAGAGAGTACACAGCGGCAGAATACCTGGCCACTGTGACTGACCCAAACTTAAGGAAAGCTTTGACTATGTACAGACTCAGTGAGGATAGCCTTGCTATTGAGAAAGGCCGCCGTAGGCAGACCTGGCTCTCAATAGAAGACAGGCTTTGTGCACACTGCCCACAAAATGAGGTGGAAACTGAGCTGCACTTCCTAACCTCCTGCCAAATGTATGACCATATTAGAGACACATATTTCCCTCAGATTACAGAGATCCACAAAGAATTTGAAAACAAACCCAATTTTGATAAACTCCCTTATCTACTGGGTGAAAAACCACAGCTGCAAGATTTGTGACCTGTTGCCACAAGAAAAGGGCAACCAGTGAAGAACAAACACCATTATAAATACAACCCATATTTATTTATTTATTTTCCCATTTGTACTTAAACTATTTGCACATTGTTACAACAATGTATATATACATAATATGACATTTGAATTGTCTTTATTATTTTGGAACTTCTGAGTGAAATGTTTACTGTTAATATTTATTGTTTATTTCACTTTTGTTTACTATCTACTTAACTTGCTTTGGCAATGTTAACATACGTTTCCCATGCCAATAAAGCCCTTAAATTGAATTGAATTGAATTGAGAGAGAGAGAGAGAGAGAGAGAGAGAGAGAGAGAGAGAGAGAGAGAGAGAGAGACGAGAGAGAGAGAGAGAGAGAGAGAGAGAGAGAGAGAGAGAGAGAGTAGAGAGAGAGAGAGAGAGAGAGAGAGAAGAGAGAGAGAGAGAGAGAGAGAGAGAGAGAGAATGAGAGAGAGAGAGAGAGAGAGAGAGAGAGAGAGAGAGAGAGAGAGAGAGAGAGAGAGAGAGAGAGAGAGAGAGAGAGTCTTGAAGTGTTATAGCCAGAGCCCTGAGACTCTGATAAAAGCTATTGTAAGGGGATGTGAGGGATCTGTGTTTGCTGTACAGTGGTGTGTTGATATAACCATGTCTATGTTACCTGGTGAATGTGTTGATAAAAACAATTAATAGTCTTATGTTCTCTGTCTCCTCAAAGGTGAATACATACTGTACATTCTCAGTTCTGTATAAAAAATTGTATGAAGAAAAAAAAACATGTTCTTAGCTTATATCCTGTTGAGGAAGAGGAGCAGGTTTTTCCTGTAGCAAAGAAATGTAAAAGCCCCCTTTTCTTCTTCTTGAACTGTCCTTTATCAATAGCCAGGGTGTATCTGGGTCAGGGTCGCATTGCCCCTGCCTGTCTCTCCTTCAATGTTGGAAGCAGATTGGAGCACACCTAACACTGTGAGACTAGGCTGCCATAGTGGTGTGCAATTTCCCTGCCTCCCGTCGCCCCATTGAATTACCCTCTCCTTATTTGTAGGCAGTGAGATTGGCATTGTTGCCGCACTCTTTGTCTGCCTGTTCCTGTGTCTCCAAGTCATCTCTGACTGCTCTTCAACTTTCCCACTCTGCTTTAAACAGTCACTCATTCATCCTTTATCTATCACCTTTGTTCTTCTGAATAAATGCATTGTGGGTCTTGGGACGCACCAGGCGTATCTCCGCTCAATTAATGTTTATTTGGAGAAAAGTGACAAATTAAATCTCTCAATCGCTCAGTTAAAGAATTCAAATTCACATCATTGTCAATGCACACCATCAGTGTGATTCGTAAGAGCTTTGTAAAGGCCTTGTCTTTTGAGAGTCAGAGTCCTCTTTAAACCCATTTTCTATTTTCTATGTACTTTTGAAACGGCATACTTACTATCAAAAGAAGGCCCTTGAACATTTCAAAAGGAGTTACGCAATGAAAGGAAAGACACAGTTAATGGAAATGAAATTGTTCTACCTTTTGTATTTCTACCTTTTTACCTCTTTCTACCGTTGTATTGTATCAACTGCTGCATAAAGGTTGTGATGGGGATGGTCAGTGTGAGGTCTGTTGTCTCTCTGGTGCTCACTCGGGTCAGTGCTGTGTCATTAGACACAGGGAGGGAAATGAGCAGAAGACCAAGATCTTAGAGATCTCCCTCTCTCTCTCTCTCTCTCTCTCTCTCTCTCTCTCTCTCTCTCTCTCTTTCTCTCTCTCTCTCTCTCTCACTCTCTCTTTCTCTCTTTCTCTCTCTCTCTCTCTCTCAATTCAATTTCAATTTAAGGGCTTTATTGGCATGGGAAACGTGTGTTAACATTGCCAAAGCAAGTGAAGTAGATAGTAAACAAAAGTGAAATAAACAATAAATATTAACAGTAAACATTACACTCAGAAGTTTCAAAAGAATAAAGACATTTCAAATGTCATATTATGTATATATACAGTGTTGTAACAATGTGCAAATAGTTAAAGTACAAATGGGAAAATAAATAAACATAAATATGGGTTGTATTTACAATGGTGTTTGTTCTTCACTGGTTGCCCTTTTCTTGTGGCAACAGGTCACAAATCTTGCAGCTGTGATGGCACACTGTGGTTTTTCACCCAGTAGATAAGGGAGTTTATCAAAATTGGGTTTGTTTTCGAATTCTTTGTGGATCGCTGTAATCTGAGGGAAATATGTGTCTCTAATATGGTCATACATTTGGCAGGAGGTTAGGAAGTGCAGCTCAGTTTCCACCTCATTTTGTGGGCAGTGTGCACATAGCCTGTCTTCTCTTGAGAGCCAGGTCTGCCTACGGCGGCCTTTCTCAATAGCAAGGCTATGCTCACTGAGTCTGTACATAGTCAAAGCTTTCCTTAAGTTTGGGTCAGTCACAGTGGTCAAGTATTCTGCCACTGTGTACTCTCTGTTTAGGGCCAAATAGCATTCTAGTTTGCTCTGTTTTTTTGTTTGTTCTTTCCAATGTGTCAAGTAATTCTCTTTTGTTTTCTCATGATTTGATTGGGTCTAGTTGTGTTGTTGTTGTTGTTGTCCTGGGGCTGTGTGGGGTCTGTTTGTGTTTGTGAACAGAGCCCCAGGACAAGCTTACTTAGGGGACTCTTCTCCAAGTTCATCTCTCTGTAGGTGATGGCTTTGTTATGGAAGGTTTGGGAATCGCTTCCTTTTAAGTGGTTATAGAATTTAACGGCTCTTTTCTGGATTTTGATAATTAGCGGGTATTGGCCTAATTCTGCTCTGCATGCATTATTTGGTGTTTTCCGTTGTACACGGAGGATGTTTTTGCAGATTTCTGCATGCAGAGTCTCAATTTGGTGTTTGTCCCATTTTGTGAATTCTTGGTTGGTGAGCGGACCCCAGACCTCAGAACCATAAAGGGCAATGGGTTCTATAACTGATTCAAGTATTTTTAGCCAGATCCTAATTGGTATGTCAAATTTTATGTTCCTTTTGATGGCATAGAAGGCCCTTCTTGCCTTGTCTCTCAGATCGTTCACAGCTTTGTGAAAGTTACCTGTGGCGCTGATGTTTAGGCCGAGGTATGTATAGTTTTTTGTGTGCTCTAGGGCAACGGTGTCTAGATGGAATTTGTATTTGTGGTCCTGGCAACTGGACCTTTTTGGAACACCATTATTTTTGTCTTACTGAGATTTACTGTCAGGGCCCAGGTCTGACAGAATCTGTGCAGAAGATCTAGGTGCTGCTGTAGGCCCTCCTTGGTTGGTGACAGAAGCACCAGATCGTCAGCAAACAGAAGACATTTGACTTCAGATTCTAGTAGGGTGAGGCCGGGTGCTGCAGACTGTTCTAGTGCCCTCGCCAATTCGTTGATATATATGTTGAAGAGGGTGGGGCTTAAACTGCATCCCTGTCTCACCCCACGGCCCTGTGGAAAGAAATGTGTGTTTTTTGCCAATTTTAACCGCACACTTGTTGTTTGTGTACATGGATTTTATAATGTCGTATGTTTTTCCCCCCAACCCCACTTTCCATCAATTTGTATAGCAGACCCTCATGCCAAATTGAGTCAAAAGCTTTTTTGAAATCAACAAAGCATGAGAAGACTTTGCCTTTGTTTTGGTTTGTTTGTTTGTCAATTAGGTTGTGCAGGGTGAATACGTGGTCTGTCTACGGTAATTTGGTAAAAAGCCAATTTGACATTTGCTCAGTACATTGTTTTCACTGAGGAAATGAACTAGTCTGCTGTTAATGATAATGCAGAGGATTTTCCCAAGGTTGCTGTTGACGCATATCCCACGGTAGTTATTGGGGTCAAATTTGTCTCCACTTTTTGTGGATTGGGGTGATCAGTCCTTGGTTCCAGATGTTGGGGAAGATGCCAGAGCTAAGGATGATGTTAAAGAGTTTAAGTATAGCTAATTGAAATTTGTGGTCTGTATATTTTATCATTTCATTGAGGATACCATCAACACCACATGACTTTTTGGGTTGGAGGGTTTGTATTTTATCCTGTAGTTCATTCAATGTAATTGGAGAATCCATTTGCATTTGATCATGTATATTTTTTTGCTGTTTGTTCTCTGTTATAGGGCCAAAAAGATTGGAGAAGTGGTTTACCCATACATCTCCGTTTTGGATAGATAGCTCTTCGTGTTGTTGTTTGTTTAGCGTTTTCCAATTTTTCCCAGAAGTGGTTAGAGTCTATGGATTCTTCAATTACATTGAGCTGATTTCTGACATGCTGTTCCTTCTTTTTCCGTAGTGTATTTCTGTATTGTTTTAGTGATTCACCATAGTGAAGGCGTAGGCTCAGGTTTTCTGGGTCTCTATGTTTTTGGTTGGATAGGTTTCTCAATTTCTTTCTTAGGTTTTTGCATTCTTCATCAAACCATTTATCACTGTTATTACTTTTCTTTGGTTTTCTGTTAGAGATTTTTAGATTTGATAGGAAGCTGAGAGGTCAAATATACTGTTTAGGTTTTCTACTGCCAAGTTTACACCTTCACTATTACAGTGGAACGTTTTGTCCAGGAAGTTGTCTAGAATGGATTGAATTTGTTGTTTCCTAATTGTTTTTTGGTAGGTTTCAACACTACTTTCCTTCCATCTATAGCATTTCTTAATATTATTCAGTTCTTTTGGCTTTGATGCCTCATGATTGAGTATTGCTCTGTTCAAGTAGACTGTGATTTTGCTGTGGTCTGATAGGGGTGTCAGTGGGCTGACTGTGAACGCTCTGAGAGACTCTGGGTTGAGGTCAGTGATAAAGTAGTCTACAGTACTACTGCCAAGAGATGAGCTATAGGTGTACCTACCATAGGAGTCCCCTCGAAGCCTACCATTGACTATGTACATACCCAGTGTGCGACAGAGCTGCAGGAGTCGTGACCCACTTTTGTTGGTTATGTTGTCGTAGTTGTGCCTAGGGGGCATATGGGGGAGGGAATGCTGTCACCTCCAGGTAGGTGTTTGTCCCCCCTGTGTGCTGAGGGTGTCAGGTTCTTGTCCAGTTCTGGCATTTAGGGTCGCCACAGACTAGTACATGTCCCTGGGTCTGGAAATTATTGATTTCCCCCCTCCAGGATGGAGAAACTGTCTTCATTAAAGTATGGGGATTCTAGTGGGGGATATAGGTAGCACACAGGAGGACATTTTTTCTCAGTTGAGATAATTTCCTTTTGAATTTCTAACCAAATGTAAAATGTTCCTGTTTTTGATTAATTTAATAGAGTGAGTTAGGTCTGCTCTATACCAAATTAGCATACCCCCTGAGTCCCTTCCCTGTTTCACACCTGGTAGTTTGGTGGATGGGACTACCAGCTCTCTGTAACCTAGAGGGCAACCAGTGGGTCCGTCTCCTCTATACCATGTTTCTTGTAGGATGACAATGTCTG
Organism: Coregonus clupeaformis; assembly: GCF_020615455.1. Classification (NCBI taxonomy): domain Eukaryota; kingdom Metazoa; phylum Chordata; class Actinopteri; order Salmoniformes; family Salmonidae; genus Coregonus; species Coregonus clupeaformis. The sequence continues at coordinate 67,503 of NW_025535347.1, read as the reverse complement.
TAT